>NW_021681773.1:0-828 GCF_001412515.2 Diachasma alloeum
GGGATGAAATTTCTGTCACTCATTGTGTATTAAATGCTCAACACGTTGGACACAATTTCATCCCTTAGTCGCAGTTAGGGTCGGAGGAGTGAATTTTTGAATTGAAAAAAAAAATTTTTTTTTCATCTTCGCTCTTTCAAAAATTCACTTCTCCCTCCCAAACATGTGCTAAAGGATGTAATTTGTGTCACGTATTGAGTATTAAATGCTCAACACGTTGGCACAAATTTCATCGCTTCGTCGCAGTTAGGGTCGGAGGAATGAATTTTTGAATCGAAAAAAAAAAATTTTTCAAATCTCCGCACTTTGGAGAATTCCTTTGAAAAAAAAAATTTTTTTCAATCTCTTCGCTCTTTCAAAAAATCACTCCTCTCTCCCTAACAGGTCCTGAGGGCTGAAATTTCTGTCACTCATTGTGTATTAAATGCTCAACACGTTGGCACAAATTTCATCGCTTCGTCGCAGTTAGGGTCGGAGGAATGAATTTTTGAATCGAAAAAAAAAAATTTTTCAAATCTCCGCACTTTGGAGAATTCCTTTGAAAAAAAAAATTTTTTTCAATCTCTTCGCTCTTTCAAAAAATCACTCCTCTCTCCCTAACAGGTCCTGAGGGCTGAAATTTCTGTCACTCATTGTGTATTAAATGCTCAACACGTTGGCACAAATTTCATCCCTTAGTCTCAGTTAGGGTGGGAGGAATGAATTTGTGAATTGAAAAAAAATTTTTTTTTCCACCTCTTCGCACTTAAAAAAATTCATTCCTCCCTCCCTAACTGGCCCTAAGGCATAAAATTTGTGTCACTTATTGAGTATTAAATGCTCAACCCG
>NW_021681773.1:922-1742 GCF_001412515.2 Diachasma alloeum
TTAAATGCTCAACACGTTGGCACAAATTTCATCCCTTAGTCTCAGTTAGGGTAGGACGAATGAATTTTTTAATTTAAATTTTTTTTTTCCATCTCTTCGCACTGTAAAAAATTCACTCCTCCCTCCCAACTGGCCCTAAGGGATAAAATTTGTGTCACTTATTGAGTATTAAATGCTCAACACGTTGGCACAAATTTCATCCCTTAGTCGCAGTTAGGGTCGGAGGAATGAATTTTTGAATTGAAAAAAAAAATTTTTTTTCAATCTCCGCACTTTGGAGAATTCATTTGAAAAAAAATTTTTTTTTCAATCTCTTCGCTCTTTCAAAAATTTACTCCTCTCTCCCTAACAGGCGCTAAGGGATGAAATTTGTGTCACTTATTGAGTATTAAATGCTCAACACGTTGGCACAAATTTCATCCCTTAGTCGCAGTTAGGGTCGGAGGAATGAATTTTTGAATTGAAAAAAAAAATTTTTTTTCAATCTCCGCACTTTGGAGAATTCATTTGAAAAAAAATTTTTTTTTCAATCTCTTCGCTCTTTCAAAAATTTACTCCTCCCTCCCTAACAGGCGCTAAGGGATGAAATTTGTGTCACTTATTGAGTATTAAATGCTCAACACGTTGGCACAAATTTCATCCCTTAGTCGCAGTTAGGGTCGGAGGAATGAATTTTTGAATGGAAAAAAAAAATTTTTTCTTCTTCGCACTTTGGATTCATTAGAAAAAAAAAATTTTTTTCAATCTCTTCGTTCTCTCAAAAATTCACTGCTCCCTCCCTATTAGGCGCTAAGGGATGAAATTTGTGTCACTCATTGAG
>NW_021681773.1:1856-2048 GCF_001412515.2 Diachasma alloeum
GTATTAAATGCTCAACACGTTGGCACAAATTTCATCCCTTAGTCGCAGTTAGGGTCGGAGCAATGAATTTTTGAATTGAAAAAAAAATTTTTTTTTCAATCTCCGCATTGTGGAGAATTTATTTGAAAAAAAAATTTTTTTTCAATCTCCTCGCTCTTTCAAAAATTCACTCCTCCCTCCCTAACAGGTGCT
>NW_021681773.1:2335-2415 GCF_001412515.2 Diachasma alloeum
TCTTCGCACTTTAAAAAATTCACTCCTCCCCCCCTAACTTGCCCTAAGGGATAAAATTTGTGTCACTTATTGAGTATTAA
>NW_021681774.1:0-1188 GCF_001412515.2 Diachasma alloeum
ATTTCTGACCCTTATTCGGACTTCATTTTGACCCTTCTTGTGAGGTCTAGAAAACCATAGGTCACGTTGAAACCACGTCGCAAAAATGGGAGCATTCTAGAAAAGGCTTCGTGCCATGTGATATATGGACATTTAATGCATATGGATAGATTCATCTATCCATACGGCCCTTGAATCAGTTAATTACGTCGTGTAAATGGAAAAATGGTCCAACTGTTAGCACACTGTAAAATCTCCGGTCTTACGAGCGGTCTGAAACTAAGACTTAAGACAGGAAGTCCGATAAACGGTCTCAAAATCAGACCAATTTCCGATCTTAACATAAGATCTTACGGAATTTGACCCGTCAGTAGTCGCGCTAAGAACGATTCCTTCACAACAATTTTCACTTCATAAGAAATATACACTAAATGTCAAAGTATTTGGCTAATTGTTTTTTATATGCCTCAAGTAACTCTTCTAGTCCACTCCTGTGGTGCTAAAAGTTGTCTATCGATCAGGGTTGAATAGAAAAAAAAAAATTTCTTCCGCTCGGCCAAAATTTTCCACATGTTACGGATATGGGACTCGTGACGCTGAATCCCGGATAGCGCCGCCTGTGACGATATTTGCCTCCATCCTTAAGATTGAAAACGGGTCTGATTTAAAAATCTCTAGTTAGATTTAAGTTCGGTAAGATCAAAGATCGGTTGACAACGTAAAATTGATGCAGCGATTAAGATCGAAAATGTAGGACCATTTTAGAGTCTTATCTGAAACTATACTAATGAATCGATAAATTAAGTCATTCATTAATTTGTCGATAGATAAATTTGCTTAAGAATTAAATTAATGGTTACTCAGTTAATAATTCAGTAAACAATTAATGTTTCCCCTTGTGACCTTTACATTTTTACCCTATATTGTAATACTATCGAACGGGCGATCCGCGCCCATGGCTAGATTAATTTTTACTATTTCATTTTATTTATTTTTTTTTCTGATTCTGTCTTCATGATTAGATCAATTTAAATTCATTCGTTTTATTCTTATTATATTTATATTATATATATATATATAATAATTCCATTTGAATTTATTTAATGCCTAAAGGTGGTCTGTGGTTCCCGGTAGCTTAGTCGGTAAGAGTGCCCGGCGCGTATCTGGGAGACCCGGGTTCGATTCCCGGCTGGGTGAAGCGGAAATTTT
>NW_021681774.1:1362-1490 GCF_001412515.2 Diachasma alloeum
TATATATATATATATCTTGTAACGTGACATTTCCGTATGGGGGTTAAAAATGCCTATTACCTTCGCCCTTCTTCCCCTTCATCTAGTCAAACTCAAAAATACAAAAATCTATAGGCGCCAGGTAATTT
>NW_021681774.1:11007-14914 GCF_001412515.2 Diachasma alloeum
CCATAAAAAGAACCGGATGACTCTATAATGTTGGCCCTTCTTCACGATAATTTTTCTGGGCCCTCAAAGACGCGTAATTACTAGTCCTTACTAATAAACGGAACCGATAACTTTAACCGAAAATAAGCCACTCGGAAGTGGATAAGGGGCTCTCACTCTCTCGCTCTTGGATTCTTACTCACGGATTTTAATTCAACGTTGTAGGAGTCTCGCTGTTTACAGATCGTTCTTAGTGTTCCTAACGAACATCCCCACATGTTCGTTACAATCTATCGGTTATTTCGAGACCAATTCCACCCATGTATAGTATTGTTTGAGGACAGATGGCTATTTTGGGGACAGTCCTCATAATTTTTTATACAGATCGTGTACTTTGAGGACTGTCCTCAAAGTATACACTGTCGACAGAAAGGTTAGTTTGAGCACTCAGGATTATAGTGGCGTAAACGANGAATTTTTTATAGAGATCGTGTACTTTGAGGACTGTCCTCAAAGTATACACTGTCGACACAAAGGTTAGTTTGAGGACTCAGGATTATAGTGGCGTAAACGAGGACATTGTCCCCAAAGTCACCACTGACGGTTAGTATACTTTGGGGACACGGCATTTTGGCTGTGTTTGGACCATTATATAGATCATTGCGAAAGGCGCGCGTGATATATTTCGCGGGGCTCTCACACTTTTCGAGCTTTTCACCGACGAAATAGATTTTCATTTTTCTATGAAATGTTTTACTGTAAATCTTCCAAGTCTTTTCCGCTGTATTGCCACGTGTTCCACATAATAAAATCCAAGAAAAAAAAATTACAAAATTCCGGTTCAATAATTCCAAAGAAAAATGAAAATCCATTGACTTTTCGATTGGAGATCTTCTATAGAAATGGCGCAAACAACAAATAGAATTTAGACGGTGAGAAAACCTCTGTATTATATGGGGACATTTGCATTCTACTGTGCGTACATTACGAGGACATATAGAGTATACAGGGACATCTAGAGTCTACGATACGATTACTATGAGGACTTGATACTGTGGGTATGAGTTGCCCCTTGTGACTCTCGGGACATTCCACGTATAAAGAAATTCAATAGAAAAAAACAATAGAAATGTCATTAAATTACCAATAGAAATACCATTGAAATTCAATGGAATTTCTATTGGAATTTCAAGAGAAATTTATTGGACGACTACTGTCATCCTATTGGAAAATTCTATTAGTTCTTTGCGCCATTAGTATAGGAGAAATTCACTAGACAATTCAATAGGTTTTCATTTTTCTATGAAATTTTTACTGTAAATGTTATCAAGCCTTTTCCGTTGTATTGCCACTTTGTCCACATAATAAAATCCAAGAAAAAAAAATTAGAAAATTCATGTCCAAGAATTTCCTAGGAAAATGGAAATCGAATGCAATCCCTCTCGAAATATGAAGCATATTCGTTTATCATAATAAAATCCAACAAAAAAACTTGAAAAATTCAGGTTCAATGATTTCGAAGAAAAATGAAAATCCATTGACTTTTCCATTGGAGATTTTCTATAGAAATGGCGCAAACAACAAATAGAATTTAGACGGTGTGAAAATGTCTGTATTATATGGGGACATTTGCATTCTACTGTGCGTACATTATGAGGACATATAGAGTATACAGGGACATCTAGAGTCTACGATACGATTACTATGAGGACTTGATACTGTGGGTATGAGTTGCCCCTTGTGACTCTCGGGACGTTCCACGTATAAAGAAATTCAATAGAAAAAAACAATAGAAATGTCATTAAATTACCAATAGAAATACCATTGAAATTCAATGGAATTTCTATTGGAATTTCAAGAGAAATTTATTGGACGACTACTGTCATCCTATTGGAAAATTCTATTAGTTCTTTGCGCCATTAGTATAGGAGAAATTCACTAGAAAATTCAATAGATTTTCATTTTTCTATGAAATTTTTTACTATAAATTTTATCAAGTCTTTTCCGCTGTATTGCCACTTTTTCCACATAATAAAATCCAAGAAAAATAAATTAGAAAATTCGTGTCCAAGAATTTCCTAGGAAAATGGAAATCGAATGGAATCCCTCTCGAAATATGAAGCACATTCGTTTTTCATAATAAAATCCAACAAAAAAAATTACAAAATTCAGGTTCAATAATTTCGAAGAAAAATGAAAATCCATTGACTTTTCCATTGGAGATCTTCTATAGAAATGGCGCAAACAACAAATAGAATTTAGACGGTGAGAAAACCTCTGTATTATATGCGGACATTTGCATTCTACTGTGCGTACATTATGAGAACATATAGAGTATTCAGGGACATCTAGAGTCTACGATACGATTACTATGAGGACTTGATACTGTGGGTATGAGTTGCCCCTTGTGATGCTCGGGACGTTCCACGTATAAAGAAATTCAATAGAAAAAAACAATAGAAATGTCATTAAATTACCAATAGAAATAACCTTGAAATTCAATGGAATTTCTATTGGAATTTCAAGAGAAATTTATTGGACGACTACTGTCATCCTATTGGAAAATTCTATTAGTTCTTTGCGCCATTAGTATAGGAGAAATTCACTAGAAAATTCAATAGATTTTCATTTTTCTATGAAATTTTTTACTATAAATTTTATCAAGTCTTTTCCGCTGTATTGCCACTTTTTCCACATAATAAAATCCAAGAAAAATAAATTAGAAAATTCGTGTCCAAGAATTTCCTAGGAAAATGGAAATCGAATGGAATCCCTCTCGAAATATGAAGCACATTCGTTTTTCATAATAAAATCCAACAAAAAAAATTACAAAATTCAGGTTCAATAATTTCGAAGAAAAATGAAAATCCATTGACTTTTCCATTGGAGATCTTCTATAAAAATGGCGCAAACAACAAATAGAATTTAGACGGTGTGAAAACCTCTGTATTATATGGGGACATTTGCATTCTACTGTGCGTACATTATGAGGACATATAGAGTATACAAGGACATCTAGAGTCTACGATACGATTACTATGAGGACTTGATACTGTGGGTATGAGTTGCCCCTTGTCACTCTCGTGACGTTCCACGTATGAAAAAATTCAATAGAAAAAAACAACGGAAATTTCATTAAATTACCAATAGAAATTTAATGGAATTTCTATTGGAATTCCAAGAGAATTTTATTGGATGACTACTGTCATCCTATTGGAAAATTCTATTCATTCTTTGTGCTATTAGTATAGGAGAAATTCACTAGAAAATTCAATAGATTTTTATTTTTCTATGAAATTTTTCCTGTAAATTTTCCAAGTCTTTTCCGCTGTATTGCCACTTGTTCCACATAATAAAATCCAAGAAAAAAAATTAGAAAATTCATGTCCAAGAATTTCCTAGAAAAATGGAAATCGAATGGAATCTCTCTCGAAATATGAAGCATATTTGTTTTTCATAATAAAATCCAACAAAAACACTTGAAAAATTCAGGTTCAATAATTTCGAAGAAAAATGAAAATCCATTGACTTTTCCATTCGAGATCTTCTATAAAAATGGCGCAAACAACAAATACAATTTAGACGGTGTGAAAACCTCTGTATTATATGGGGACATTTGCATTCTACTGTGCGTACATTATGAGGACATATAGAGTATACAAGGATATGTAGAGTCTACGATACAATTACTATGAGGACTTGATACTGTGGGTATGAGTTGCCCCTTGTGACTCTCGTGACGTTCCACGTATGAAGAAATTCAATAGAAAAAAACAATAGAAATTTCATTAAATTACCAATAGAAATTCAATGGAATTTCTATTGGAATTCCAAGAGAATTTTATTGGACGACTATTGTCATCCTATTGGAAAATTCTATTAATTCTTTGTGCCATTAGTATAGGAGAAATTCACTAGAAAATTCAAT
>NW_021681775.1:0-152 GCF_001412515.2 Diachasma alloeum
CAACCCCCTTTTCATTCCTTAATCTCTGTAATAAAAAAATAAAAACTGCAACGAACGTCGCGGCGCTATAAAAAACTCAATGGTTTCTCGGCGCAGTGACTCCCGACAACTCGCCGGCTAATTCAAAAATCGTATCTCTGCTCCTAATTAAC
>NW_021681775.1:407-1037 GCF_001412515.2 Diachasma alloeum
AATCTCTGTAATAAACCAATAAAAACTGCGACGAAATTCGCGGCGCTATGAAAAACTCCATGGTTTCTCGGCGCAGAGTGCGTCCCCATTAGGTCGCCCGCTAATTACAAAATCGTCTCTTTCCTCCTAATTAATATTAAGGAATGAAACCAATGCTGTTCGATGGAGAATTAAATTCCCCATCCTTCAACCCCCGTTTCATTCCTTAATCTCTGTAATAAAAAAATAAAAACTGCGACGAAAGTCGCGGCGCTATGAAAAACTCAATGGTTTCTCGGCGCAGTGACTCCCGACAACTCGCCCGCTAATTAAAAAATCGTATCTCTGCTCCTAATTAACATTAAGGAATGAAACCAATGCTGTTCGATGGAGAATTAAATTCCCCATCCATCAACCCCCGTTTCATCCCTTAATCTCTGTAATAAA
Organism: Diachasma alloeum; assembly: GCF_001412515.2. Lineage (NCBI taxonomy): Eukaryota > Metazoa > Arthropoda > Insecta > Hymenoptera > Braconidae > Diachasma > Diachasma alloeum. The sequence goes on from NW_021681775.1 coordinate 834, forward strand.
AAAATAAAAACTGCGACGAAAGTCGCGGCGCTATGAAAAACTCAATGGTTTCTCGGCGCAGTGACTCCCGACAACTCGCCCGCTAATTAAAAAATCGTATCTCTGCTCCTAATTAACATTAAGGAATGAAACCAATGCTTGTCGATGGAGAATTAAATTTTCCATCCTTCAACCCCCCTTTCATTCCTTAATCTCTGTAATAAA
>NW_021681775.1:1547-2322 GCF_001412515.2 Diachasma alloeum
ATCTCTCTAATGAAAAAATGATAACTGCGACGAATGTCGCGGCGTTATGAAAAACTCAATGGTTTCTCGGCGCAGTGACTCCCGACAACTCGCCCGCTAATTAAAAAATCGTATCTCTGCTCCTAATTAACATTAAGGAATGAAACCAATGCTGTTCGATGGAGAATTAAATTCCCCATCCTTCAACCGGCGTTTTATTCCTCAATCTCTGTAACAAAAAAATAAAAACAGCGACGAAATTCGCGGCGCTATGAAAAACTCAATGGTTTCTCGGCGCAGTGACTCCCGACAACTCGCCCGCTAATTAAAAAATCGTCTCTTTTCTCCTAATTAATATTACGGAATGAAACCAATGCTGTTCGATGGAGAATTAAATTCCCCATCTTTCAATCGGCGTTTTATTCCTCAATCTCTGTAACAAAAAAATAAAAACAGCGACGAAATTCGCGGCGCTATGAAAAACTCAATGGTTTCTCGTCGCAGAGCGCTTCCCCATTAATTCGCCCGCTAATTAAAAAATCGTCTCTTTTCTCCTAATTAATATTACGGAATGAAACCAATGCTGTTCGATGGAGAATTAAATTTCCCATCCTTCAACACCCCGTTAATTACTTAATCTCTCTAATAAAAAAATAAAAACTGCGACGAAAGTCGCGGCGCTATGAAAANAACCAATGCTGTTCGATGGAGAATTAAATTCCCCATCCTTCAACCTCTGTTTCATTTCTTAATCTCTGTAATAAAAGAAAAAAACTGCGACGAAATTCGCGGCGCT
>NW_021681776.1:0-150 GCF_001412515.2 Diachasma alloeum
AAGAGAGACAGAGAGAGAGAGAGAGACAGAGACGGTGACAGAGACGGAGAGAGAGACGGAGAGAGAGAGAGACAGCGAGAGAGAGAGAGAGAGAGAGAGAGAGAGAGAGAGAGAGAGAGAGAGAGAGAGAGAGAGAGAGAGAGAGAGAGA
>NW_021681776.1:523-629 GCF_001412515.2 Diachasma alloeum
AGACGGAGAGAGAGAAAGACGGAGAGAGAGACAGAGAGAGAGAGAGAGAGAGAGAGAGAGAGAGAGAGAGAGAGAGAGAGAGAGAGAGAGAGAGAGAGAGAGAGAG
>NW_021681776.1:986-1132 GCF_001412515.2 Diachasma alloeum
AGAGAAGGGGAGAGAGAGAGAGAGAGAGAGTGAGGGAGAGTGAGAGAGAGAGAGAGAGAGAGAGAGAGAGANAAGACAGAGAGAGAGAGAGACACATAGACAGAGAGATAGAGAGCCAGAGAGACAGAGAGACAGAGAGACAGAGA
>NW_021681777.1:0-173 GCF_001412515.2 Diachasma alloeum
AAAAAAAAAGAAATTCATCGTTTCAATGTCAAGATATAAATAGCAACATCTATTAAATTGGCTCTGAATAAATAAACAAGCTATTGAAAAAAAAACACTGATATACCGAATTACAAAAAAAAATTCATTAACTTCAATTTTTTAAATGGAAAACATTTTTTTTTCCCATCTGA
>NW_021681777.1:219-594 GCF_001412515.2 Diachasma alloeum
TTTTTGGACGTACAGCGCGTTATTCACGAGTTATTTTGAAAAAACGGTTTTCAGGGGTAGTTTTTTGGCTTTTTCAACCCCCGCCCAAACTGGGGGAATCTTAAACATCCGCTATAGTTTCATACGCCTAAATCACAAATTGTATCAAAAATGGAGCCTGATTAGCAAACATTCGTATGTTAGAACTTCGTTCATTGGACTAGTCCAGACTCACTCGATGCCGGAGAGCCGTTCCGGGTTTCTCCGCGCATTTGGAAATTCATTCCTCCTCTCCTAATAGAGATTAAGAAATGAAACCACTGTCATTTATTGAAAATATTATTCTCGATTGATAAATGTTGCTTTAATTCCCTCTTCGCAATTAGGGGGGGGGGG
>NW_021681777.1:635-1676 GCF_001412515.2 Diachasma alloeum
GCACTTTGAAAATTCATTTTTCCTCTCCTAATAGAGATTAGGGAATGAAACCGCTGTCATTTATTAAGAATATAATTTTCGATCGACAGCTGTTGCTTTCATTCCTTCTTCACAATTACGGGGAGCGGGGGAGAAATGAATCTTCGATTCAGGGGAGCCCCTCCAGGCTCACTCGACGTCGTAGAGCCTTTCGGGGTTTCTCCGTGCGTTTGAAAATTCATTCCTCCGCTCCTACTCAAGATTAAGTAATGACACCGCTGTCATTTATTCAGAATTTAATTCTCTATCGATCGGCATTGATTTCATTCCTTCATCTTAGTTAGGGTGGGAGAAATGAATTTTCCAATCGGGAGAGCCCCTCCGGGCTCACTCGGCGTCAGAAAGCCGTTCGGGGTTTCTCCGCGCTTTTGAAAATTCATTCCTCCGTTCCTACCTGAGATTTAGAAATGCAACCGATGTCATTTATTAAAAATATAATTTTCAATCGGTAAGCTTTGGTTTCATTACTTCATCGCAATTAGGGAGAGGAGAAATTAATTTTTGAATGAGAAGAACTTGTTCTGAGTTATTGCGCGTTTTGAGAATTCATTCCTCCTCTCCTAATAGAGACTAAGGAATGAAACCACTGTCATTTATTGAGAATATTTTTCTCGATCGNCCTCCGCTCCTACTTGAGTAGGATAGGATAGAATTTCCCGAAGATTCGAAAAGGCTTCATTGTTCTTCGTGCATGAAAAATGGGGATCTTCGGGAAACTCCTTGCGATCGCAAGACTTTTACCGATTTATTTTTCTCCGTGCGACGTCCGTATAGAAGATCAAAAAATCAATTTAACATTGGGATAAATTGAGTGGAGAGAAAAACGTGAATATCTCGGAAATTAGATGCGATAAAATGGGCCGTTTTCACGTGGACGTACACATATAATTGGACTGAAATTTATAGAAATTTTTAATTTGCAATGACGAAATTCCTTGCAATTTCCATATTAAGACAACGCGATAAAAATTCCCAATAAGTGTTCCCCGAATTTCCGCGAAA
>NW_021681778.1:0-1026 GCF_001412515.2 Diachasma alloeum
CAAAATTTTATGTCACGAAGCCTGAAACCGGCTGAATTAGACACGAGACTCGACGCTTCGCGTCTCGTGTCTAATTCAGCCGGTTTTAGGCATGAGTGGCATAAAAAGAATCATTTGAGGTTTTTCGTCAGCCGTTCGCTCTGTCTCTCGGATGAAAAAAAGGCTGTTTGACGGAGAACTAAATTACCCATCAATTAACCCTCTTCCATCCCTTAATCTCTGTAATAAATAGAAGAAACTGTCATGAAAATCACAGCGCAGTAAGGAAAATAATTGTTTTGCGGCGCACAGTGACTCCCGGTAATTAAAAATTCACCTCTCCCCTCCTAATTGAGATTAAGGGATGAAAAAATGGCAGTTCGACGGAGAATTAAATTCCCCATCAATTAACCCTCTTCCATCCCTTAATCTCTGTAATAAATAGAAGAAACTGTCATGAAAATCACAGCGCAGTAAGGAAAATAATTGTTTTGCGGCGCACAGTGACTCCCGGTAATTAAAAATTCACCTCTCCCCTCCTAATTGAGATTAAGGGATGAAAAAATGGCAGTTCGACGGAGAATTAAATTCCCCATCAATTAACCCTCTTTCATCCCTTAATCTGTGTAACAAAAAAATAAAAACTGCCATGGGAGTCAGGGGCCAGTAAGAAAAATAATTTTTTTTTTACTGGCGGCGCACACTGACTTTTCACCATTCGCCCGCGAATTAAAAATTCACCTCTCCCCTCCTAATTGAGATTAAGGGATGAAAAAAGGGCAATTCGACGGAGAATTAAATTCCCCATCAATTAACCCTCTTTCATCCCTTAATCTCTGTAACAAAAAAATATAAACTGCCATGAAACTCAGGGGCCAGTAAGAAAAATAATTCTTTCGCGGCGCACACTGACTTTTCACCATTCGCCCGCGAATTAAAAATTCACCTCTCCCCTCCTAATTGAGATTAAGGGATTAAAAAAGGGCAATTCGATGGAGAATTAAATTCTCCATTAATTAACCCTTTTTCATCCCTTAATCTTTGTAA
>NW_021681778.1:1269-1642 GCF_001412515.2 Diachasma alloeum
CTCTTTCATCCCTTAATCTCTGTAACAAAAAAATAAAAACTGCCAAGAAAGTCAAGGCCCAGTGAGAAAAATAATAGTTTCGCGGCGTACAGTGACTCCCGGTAATTAAAAATTCACCTCTCCCCTCCTAATTGAGATTAAGGGATGAAAAAAGGGCAGTTCGACGGAGAATTAAATTCCCCATCAATTAACCCTCTTTCATCCCTTAATCTCTGCAACAAAAAAATATAAACTGCCATTAAAGTCAGGGGCCAGTGAGAAAAATGATAGTTTCGCGGCGTACAGTGACTCCCGGTAATTAAAAATTCACCTCTCCCCTCCTAATTGAGATTAAGGGATGAAAAAACGGCAGTTCGACGGAGAATTAAATTCC
>NW_021681778.1:1694-1933 GCF_001412515.2 Diachasma alloeum
TTTTTTCATCCCTTAATCTCAATTAGGAGGGGAGAGGTGAATTTTTAAATACCGGGAGTAACTGTGCGCCGAAAAACAATTATTTTTCTTACTGCGCTGTGATTTCCATGACAGTTTCTTCCATTTTTTACAGAGATTAAGGGATGAAAGGGAGAGGCGAAAGGAGAAAGGAGAGAGGGAGAGAGGGAGGGAGGGAGAGAGGGAGAGAGAGAGGGAGAGGGAGAGAGAGAGAGAGAGAG
>NW_021681779.1:0-398 GCF_001412515.2 Diachasma alloeum
CTCTCCTCCTAATTAACATTAAGGAATGAAACCAATGCTGTTCGATGCAAATTTAAATTTCCCACCCAACAACCCCCGTTTCATCTCTTAATCTCTCTAATGAAAAAATTATAACTGCGACGAAAGTCGCAGCGCTGTGAAAAACTCAATGGTTTCTCGGCGCAGTGACTGCCGACAACTCGCCCGCTAATTAAAAAATCGTCTCTCTCCTCCTAATTAACATTAAGGAATGAAACCAATGCTGTTCGATGCAAATTTAAATTTCCCACCCAACAACCCCCGTTTCATCTCTTAATCTCTCGAAATGAAAAAATTATAACTGCGACGAAAGTCGCAGCGCTGTGAAAAACTCAATGGTTTCTCGGCGCAGTGACTGCCGACAACTCGCCCGCTAATTA
>NW_021681779.1:672-849 GCF_001412515.2 Diachasma alloeum
TCAATGGTTTCTCGGCGCAGTGACTCCCGACAACTCGTCCGCTAATTAAAAAATCGTATCTTTTCTCCTCATTAATATTAAGGAATAAAACCAATGCTGTTCGATGCAGAATTAAATTCCCCGTCTTTCAACTCGCGTTTCATTCCTTAATCTCTGTAATAAAAAAATAAAAACTGC
>NW_021681779.1:1105-1279 GCF_001412515.2 Diachasma alloeum
CTCGCCCGGTAATTAAAAAATCGTATCTCTGCTCCTAATCAACATTAAGGAATGAAACCAATGCTGTTCGATGGAGAATTAAATTCTCCACCCAATAACCTCCGTTTCATCCCTTAATCTCTCTCATAAAAAAATTAAAACTACGACGAAATTCGCGGCGCTATGAAAAACTCA
>NW_021681780.1:0-124 GCF_001412515.2 Diachasma alloeum
AGCTCTCCGGGTCATTTCAGGGGGTGGCGAGTCAATAGAGGGGATGATCGTGGGAAGATCTTGGGGGGGACCTTTGAAGGGTATCTTCCCGCATGAGCTCTCAGGATCTTTCCAGGGGGGGGGG
>NW_021681780.1:184-1594 GCF_001412515.2 Diachasma alloeum
GGGATAAGGACAAGGGGAGATCTCAGGGTTTTATTGAGGGTAACTCTCCAGGACAGCTCTAGGGCAGCTCCCAGGATCTTTCTAGGGAGGGGGGTCAATGGGGGATATGGTCAAGGGGAACTTTCAGGGCCTTTCGAGGGGGTATTGATGAAAGGTATACTCGAGGGGAGATCTCGGAAGTTTTTTGGGGTTGACCTTCCCGGGGAGCCCTGAGGGTCTTTCTGGAGCGGATTAATGAAGGGGATCGTCAAGGGCAGATCTCAGGTGATTTTGAAGATCACTTTTGGGGATAGCTCTCTGGATCTTTCTAGGATTTTCCAAGGAGTGTATGATGAAGGGGACATCCCGAGGAGTTCTTTGAGGTTACTTCCAGGTGTCAATAAGGGTGTCATCAAGAGGAGATCTCGAAAGTATGGTTGGAACGAAATTCTGGAGAAATCTGGGGAACATTTCTCAAAGTAGGTTTGAGGGGATAACTAGGGGGATTTTTCTAGGGGGATCGCCGAGATTTTCACGGAACATTTTTCAGAGGAGTTTTTAGGGTATTTTGAGAGGAAATGTCTAAGAGGAGATTCCTGGGGTTCTNATCTCGAAAGTATGGTTGGAACGTAATTCTGGAGAAATCTGGGGAACATTTCTCAAAGTAGGTTTGAGGGGATAACTAGGGGGATTTTTCTAGGGGGATCGCCGAGATTTTCACGGAACATTTTTCAGAGGAGTTTTTAGGGTATTTCGAGAGGAAATGTCTAAGAGGAGATTCCTGGGGTTCTTAGACGATATTTCACATTTGAAACATACAATCGACAGATTGATTAGAAAAGTAATTCGGGATTGTGATCCAAGTTCTTCAACAAGCCATGGACTGCAAATATATATTTTTTTGTAAATATCTCAAAAAAATCCCGAGATCTCCCCTTGACCATGCCCCCCATTAACATGCCCGCCCCTCGGATAACCCTGAGGGCTTCTCTGTAAAGATAGTTTCAAAAAATCCCCTAGATCTCCCCTTGACCATACCACCCATTAATCCCCCTATTAATACCTCCCATTAATCCCCCCCCTAGAAAAACCCTGAGAACTCCCTTCGAAAGATACCCCCAGAAAACCCCCGAGATCCCACTTGAGCACAGCCTACATTGTTCCCCCCCTTAAAACACCCTCAGAGCTGCCCTGGAATGTTACCCTCGAGCAGGCCCCCCATTGACCCCCTCCCCCCGCTCTTAACCGATTGAACAATGTAAGTCACCGAAGATATCGGTGTGAGGAGAGTAGGGAGCCCCTCAACATATCAGTGCGAGATAAGAAATGCTCAGCTGGGCACGCATACTACCACCAAATTCCGAAGAGTGGGATACTGTGAGGTTGTTCAATGGGTTAAAAAAACCTGAGAGCTGCCCTGGAAAGTTATCC
>NW_021681780.1:1633-1740 GCF_001412515.2 Diachasma alloeum
CCCCCATTGCCCCCCCCCCCCTCTTAACCCATTGAACAATGTAAGTCACCGAAGTTATCAGTGTGAGGAGAGTAGGGAGCCCCTCAACGTATCAGTGCGCCATAAGA
>NW_021681781.1:0-126 GCF_001412515.2 Diachasma alloeum
CGTAGCAACGAGAGGGAGAAGTTTTGCAGATTAAAATCCCGAGCGCGCAACGCAAGGAATTTTTGTACAAAACTGATCCCGATCGTTGATACGCAGAAAAACATGAGGGAAATGTCCAATTAATTT
>NW_021681781.1:387-1832 GCF_001412515.2 Diachasma alloeum
TTTTTTTTATATACCTTATTCTATTGAGATATTTTCTATAGAATTTTCTCTTCTCCAATTTTCTAACTTTTTTTGTTTGATTTTCTTCATAAGAACAAAAGAAAAATAGACTGAACAAAAACTTGAAAAATTAGAGCCAAGGACATTCTATAGAAAATATCTGAAGAGTATAAGTTACATAGAAAAATCGAATTCCATTGACGTTTTCTATTGAATATTTTCTATTGAACATTTTGCTAGAATCGGTCAAAAAGTAGTAGAAAATTCAATACAAACTGCATTAGAAATTTCTAACAAATTCGCTAGATTTTTCTATGAAATTTTTTCATACGCGGCTCTTGAAAATTCTTAGATTTTCGAGAAAATTATAGGAATGACTCTGGCGAACCAATCTGATAGTTGGGCTTTCAATAATTTCCAAGTGCTTGAGAGAAAATTGAGAGTTAGCTGAGGATTGGAGCAACGAGGACTACAATGCATTTTATGCTAGCCCCTTTCAATATTATCAACTGTTTTGAAAATTGACAATTAAATTGGTAATTCTTGGTGATCTCTTTATTTCCAATCAACGTTTTCGGAATTGAAAATTAATCTCAGGAGAATTTTAATCGATTTTTTTTTCAATGATAATTTGAAATGAAATTTCTAGTGAACGAAAATTTTTAAAATTAAATAGGAACAGGAGCCGAAAAATGTGAAAATCGACTCCTGGCCATTCATTAGAGCTNCCTGGTCAATCATGAGAGCCTAGAAAGATCAAGATCAAGGTTGAACGTGAGTCAACTTTCGGCCACCTCTGCATTGACTTTTGGTCAACTTTAGCTTGGCCTTGGGTTAACCGTGGCTTGACCACGAGTCAACCTCGGCTTGACCATGGGTCCACCTTGACTTGACCATGAATCCACCTTGGCTTGACCATGGGTCAACCTTGGCTTGACCATGGATCAACCTTGGCTTGACCATGGGTCAACCTTGGCTTAACCATGGGTCAACCGTGGCTTGACCATGGGTCAACCGTGGCTTGACCATGGGTCAACCGTGGCTTGACCATGGATCAACCTTGATTTGACCACGAGTGAAATTTGGGTTGACTATGGATCAACCTTGGGTTGATCGCGGGACCTGTTGATTAAATATTGATTTAACCTTGACGAAACCTTGGTTAAGCCCTGATTAAGTCGTAATTAAACTCTCATTAAATCTCGATTAAATGCTTTTTAGGCTATAATTTCAAAGCAAATGATGCGATCGCCGCTATCTTCGAACTCGACCGAGATAACATCAAAAAAAAAAAATGTAAGCCATAATTGAAAAGATTTCGACGATTATATTTTGAACGATGGTCGAAAAACTAAATTTGAAAAAAAAACTCAGATACGTACATACAAACATATGTACGGGCATGATCTAAAAACTGTATATTCAAACTCCTGAGACCAAAATTA
>NW_021681781.1:2055-2217 GCF_001412515.2 Diachasma alloeum
CCAACTCTTAATTTTCAAAAAAATGGAGTCGATTGAAAGACAATAGAAAATAATAAATGCAACTGTCAACTATAAAAAAAGTTGAGAGTAGATCCAGAGATAGTTCAGAATCCAAATTCCAAAATCTAATTTTCATTTCTGAAAAAAGTTGATTGAAATTGA
>NW_021681782.1:0-42966 GCF_001412515.2 Diachasma alloeum
GATGTGTGCAGCCGAAATATTCCTAACATCGAGGGGGTCACTTTCCCCGGTCACAGAAGATAATTTGGGTTTCAAAAGTCGCTTCTATCATTGAGATAATTGAATGACGACGTAAGAAAATGAATTTAAATGAATTTTCTGATTGGCGTCACAATAGAATAACTTGTCCAGAAAAATCGAATTCCATAGACTTTATCTATACAATACTTTCTATTGAACAGATCCAAAGAAACGGCCAAAAACTTACAGAAAGGCTTATAGAAGGCCAATAGAATCTTCCAACGAATTCGCTAGCTTTTTCTACTAATTTTTTTCGTGCGTTAGTTTTTTTTAATAATTCGTTCATAATAATAATTATTATAAATCCGGCATAGTCTACCTTCAGCTGCGAATACGCAAATGTGAGGGCATCTTTCGCATCATCCTTGACTGCGGCTTGAATTTCTTCATCTTGAACTCCTGGCGAAAATTTTCCCTTCTCCAAGTACTGCCACTGTCCTTGAAATCGTTTGAAAATACAAATATCTGGACCAGAGGTAGGGCCCATAGAGACATCAAAGGCAGCTTTCAGCAGAAGCTCAAACACGTGATGCCGACAAGCAAGATATAATAGACTTCTTCCCAATAATTTCTCCAGTAGGACACATGCACCATTTGAACTGCCAGTATTGCTAGCCGTGGTATCGAAAACCATGGCACATATAACATCAAGAAATCCCCTTTCGTCCAAACACTTGAAAATAGCATTTGCCTGCTCTTCACCAGTTCTNCCCCTTTCGTCCAAACACTTGAAAATGGCATTTGCCTGCTCTTCACCAGTTCCACTCTCGAGCTTTGGAACCCCGAGTAATTCATCTCCGTCAATGCCTGATATAAGAACAGGGAGTCGTTCGATCTTCTCGTATTTGTTCCCCAGTGCTGCTAATTGCTTGCCGTCCCAATGAACCGTAGTGAAAGATCCGTTTTTTGAGTTATCTTTGATAGTATTACTCAGAGCCTTACGTTGTTTACCCCTGTTACGGCGGATTGTTTCTCGGCTCAAATAGAAATCGTCCACAGTAAAACCAACCGATATGAGAAGAGCAGCGATCACACGTGCCGCCATACGATCGCTGATTTTAGCTCGATCCAAAGCGGCCGTAAGGTCTGGAGTCATAATCAGGCGTTTTTTTGGTTTGGGGGGATCTGCATTACACTCAAAATCGCTGGCATCTTGCTCGTCATCTTCAAACTGCTTCGATAGTTCGTCAAGATCTTCCTCTTCATCCCACTGATAATTACTACAATTGGCGAGAATTCTGTTCGGTTTCACTGCAAAATTGGCGGAATTCACAATTAGTAAGAATTTACTAGGAATTTTGATAAGAAGAGTGAGAGGATAGAGAAGAAAGTTCTTCATATCGCTACGCCCCGAAGTTCGGCAGCCTGGCCGCCGCGATTGGCCCGAGCCCGGCCGATTTGTTTTTCCCCTACCTGGGTAAGCGGCTTCTAGAGTAAACCCATCAATATACTCAGTAAACGTATTCATTTCCACGCTATGTAAATTAATTCTGGAATCAGGAATTTTGGAGAACAGGGAACATTCATTTTTTTTAAATTGATGAAATTCTCCTCTCAATGCGTTATATGGATCATCAAAAAAATATTCCATGAGAAAAAAATGATTTTTATGTAGATTATTAATGTTAATAATGAGTTAAAAGTTGATCGCTCGAGTTAACGTACGAGAGACAGCGTGTGTCGCTCCTATCGGCTGCCGCTACGAGAGTGAGGGAGAGGCATGGTGACTACATTGCTGTGACGTCACAGCCCGCTCGAGACGTCCAAAAAGTGCACTTTATAATGGATCATTTCCCATTGAAAAATGCAAATTGGAGGGTTATAAAAATTGTTGGGGAGATGGTTACAATCTCTAGATAAAGAAAAAAAATTAAATATCGTATTTTCAATTCTCCTAAATCCCTGATTCCTGGATTGGTTAATATACTCTTTAACATCCAACCGTTCTCATCTCATTAGCTTTGGGAAATTGACGAAAAGGACAAATGGCTGAAAGCGTGCAGCACAAAACTTAACACGTTTTTTTTTATTTTCAATTTTTCTCTACCTTTGACCGCATCGATTCAAGTCTGGCTAAGTCATTTTCACCGCGGAAGTGCACTTAGTGATCATCATGACTTTTCTTCTATCACTCTCAATAAAGGAAAATGAATGGAATACATTTAGTACCTTCTTCTTGAGGCTGCGATTTTTCATATCCGTGTTTAAGCGGAGGAATCCAATCTGTTGTATCGATGATTTGGTCCAAATAACCCTTTCTCCCCGGTTCTCGGTGTAGAGCCAACAGCATTTTTGCAGTTCCATTTTTCATTGCATCCACTTTTGACTGACACGCAATGTCAAACAAATCATTCAACATACACTTGAAGTCAATTTCCCTCACTTGTGCTTTAGCACACGTCATCCTACGCACAGGGCCATTCTTTAAAACCTTCCTGTATTCTTTCACTAATTTTTCCAACTCAGTAATCGCATGATAGTCTTGGATGATTGGAATTCCTGCATGTTCCCAGAACAAGATACACTTTTGAATAACACATTTTGCAGCTTGCCGAGTATTCAATTTCGGATCAGCGTGTCTCATGTAATGGAAAAAACACTCTAACACTTGTTTGTTCGATGGCAATTGATTACCCCGAATTTCTGGCCGTTCATTGCCAATTAATGGAATCTCGGTATCCAGTCGAGTTTTTGCCATTTTCACGTATTTTCTTTTTTGAAGAAATTGCACATTAAAATAAAATTAGGAAATTAACTTTGTGAAACAGACGAAAGTGTCAGGAATCCTTCGATGTTGCCTCTTTCAAAGTTGTACTCTAACTGACCATTAGTACAGCCAAGAAAATGGTTGGAAAATACTTTATTGTCAGTATAGCATAATAGTGGGAGGCAACAAGAGAGAAATAAGGATTCACAATTCTGTGTACCCATACCGTAAATCTCGCCCAATTCATTAAAATTCCTCGAAGGACAGTAATTCGCACACACCCATGGTTCAAATGAGATTGACGGCACTCCCCAAATTTCACTATTCTATAAGACACACAATTCAGAACAGTATCTTCGAAACATTCTAAGGTATTGTTGTGAATTTCCCGTGAATTTAATGGCAGCAATGTTCAATTCTGTTGTGAATTGACTTGCGAACATAAACCTCAGTTTCGTTTTGTCAGTTTTCGGTAAATATTTTCTAAATAGCAACCAACAATGAGATTTTCAAAAAAGCATGCTTTTCTCTACAGCAAAAATATTTTTGGAAATTCCGCTATCTCCCTTTATTTACAAGATATTTATAGATAACTGCCTCAGTACAAAATACACATATTTTAGTTTAACAATTCACAATAGAATTGTTTAGCAGCTGTTTAATTTGTAGACCTCATTTTGTTCTATGAAAAATATTTGTAAAAAAAATTTCTCTTTCTCCTTGAGATTCTGATATATTTTCGGAAAACTATTTTTTTTTTAAACTAAATTTTATTAAATTATGTTTTTGACTAAATTTTGTTTTTCTCTGCACTTCACCCCTGAATTAATGAGAGCGCCAAAATTAAAAATATCTTTTGCTTAGAAAATTTTCTGAACTGCACGGAGAAAGGAAAAGAAAAAAGTTTGCGGAACGACTCCAATTGCCCGATGAAAACTTTATTTTTGAGTGTTTCATGTTAGAATGCCTAGATAAATGAAAAATGCGATTTTTTTTCGAAAAGTTGGATAAATTTCTGATGAAATTTATGGGATGAAAATTTTTGTTGTTGTTCACAATGACTCGTAATTGAAATTTGAAAAATAGTAAATTTCGCTCTTGGGGAAAAAAATAGAAAAAAAATTTCTAAAATTTGGAGGCAATTCTTCATATACAGAATTGGCGGATTCACTCCTATAAATGAAATGTGACCGATAGGCACGGAGATCTTCTTGTTAATTAACAAATAGCTTCTCAACGAGTTACTGGAAATCGCAATGTCTCAAAAACTAGGAAGAAGAAATCGAGACATAGATCGTGAAAAAATTAGGCAATTCCACGAAAAATGTTTTTTTGTGTTTCATCTTTCTATGACTCATGCCCGTGGAGTTATTAACATTTATCTATCGATGCGCTCTACCCAGAATGTGCCACTGAAAGCGTCTTCGTCTTACCTACAGGGACTTGTATAGTACACTCTCTGTTGCTCATAGCAAGCGCTCGCTCTGGGAGCAGCAAAGATGACGCTATACAACTTAGTACGCTGGACGACGCACTAGAACGGTCGACGGCCATTGTTACTACCTGACCCTAAGCGGTCGTTCAGAAAAATTAACTTCTACCCATCATTTATGACCGTTGACTGCCAGTGGGTCAGATATGTTAGTTAAACTTCAAACTAGTCGCGCAAACCTCTAGATTTGTTTTAAAAATTCGAAAAAATTTACAAGGGTTGATGCGTTTTTCTCTCATCTTTTTCCGGAATGAGAATTTTGAAATCTGTTTTTGTTCTGCCGGGTGTCGGTCTAATATATACCCGTCCATACAAAATTTTCGAGATATTTTCATTTTTCGATTTTTCGCTCACAACGCTTGTTTTTTCATCATTCATCGAGAATGAGTTTTTTGAAAGAAAATTCATTACTTAGAGGTGCTTCATGGGGAAAATATTAATGTTCAACTCTTGAGAATTCTCGATTTTTGCTTATGTTAAATTTGAAAGTTTCTTTCCAAAGTAGGGGAGCATGGGGCAAAATGAAACACGGGGCAAAATGAAATAGTGGGAAAATCTCGTCATCTAAAGAAGATAGGACATTTTTGAAGAGGACCTTTTTTGTAGCATGTAAAATTCTCTACAAAAAAGGTTTCCATGAAAATCGTCCTATCTCCCTTAGATCGCAAGATTTTCTTGCTGCTTCATTTTGCCCCGCGTTTCATTTTGCCCCACCGTCCCCTAGATATTTCAAATTCCTTAACATTTTCAAAATTATTTTAGAAAAATCATTAAAAAAATGGTCGAAAATTTTGAGGCCGGATCCTAGTCGATATTCTACCCTGCCTTACTCTCCCTTATCCATACATCTTCAAGTCGATTGAACTCACTTTACGGTTACTACGATAACCAGACAGGGTTGAGATGGTTTTCTTATTGTAGAATTTGACTTGTAAATATCGTCGTTCACCCTCGTGGCGACCAATGTCGAGGATGATACCAGTTATTAATGTGCCCTTGGAAAATCTCAGTGGAACTAAATTAATAGCTACGCTTGTCAAACTGTTGAATAATTTTTGGTTATTATTTTGAGATTTCGTCGCTAGCTTTTAGGAAAAAACTCACTCTCGGGTGGTTCCTTCTGTCAATTCTATTAATGGACTTGGATATCTCAGATGCATTTCCATGCTCTCGATTACGGGTACTTCGTTAAAATCGATGAAATGGTTCCTGGTGATATAAACAAGCGTTCACTTGAGTTCTGAACCAACTTGAAATTGTATATATGTATTTTGTTCGAGAGCTTTACGGAACGTTTAACGTAGCTAACTTCTAACCATTCAACTTTCGTAACGGAACTTTAATTTATTTATTTTTTTTTTTTTATGCTTATTTTATATCGCTTCGAGTCTGATGAGACTATATGGCGATTGATCAAGACTTTAAAAATGGTTAGATCTCACCATTCTCCCCGGCCAGGAATCGAACCTGGAACCTATCCGTTGTGAGGCAACGGCCTTAACCACTACGCCAGGCCACCGGGAACTTTAATTTAGTTTGAACAGAAAATGTTCCTTTTGAAAAACTGAACATTCTTGCTTATATTGATTTCTTCCGTATCTGCATTATTTTGAGAGATATTCGAGATTCAAATTCCCTGTAAAAAAGCATGGGGGCGCAGTACTCCATGCCCTCCACACTGCCTGAAACTCCACTATCCTTTTGACTCTCAATAGCTTTCAAAATAATTGGATTAAGAGAAAAATACATAAGAGCCAATATGTTCAGTTTTACAAAAGAATTTTTTTTTGTTCAAACTATATTTCTATACCTTCAATAGATTTCAAGCAAACTTGGTTTAAACAATTCAATTGTTGATGACTTTTGAATGCACGGTCTCAGATGAAAAACACCGACCATTTCGGAGACAATAGTTCGTCACGAATTCATGATTATCATTGATTTACCAATGTAATTGTATATTCTCAAAATTCTTTGAAACTCCATTGAATTTACAAGATAGTTTTCCAGTTTCTGTGTAGAAATTTCTTGAAAATTAAGTGGAAATCCCAAGGAAAAAATTTATTAACTTTCAGGTTTCATTCAAGATTCAAAATCGAATTTATCTCCACGAAATTATCTGAATATGCCTCATCCTCATCAATTATCATGAAATAATACTGTTGAAATTCAACTAAATTATTATTATTATTATCATGATTATCAAACGATTGTATTCTCGAATTCTCTAGGACATTCTCGGATTTTCTGAGAAATATGAATCCCTCGATTTTCCTCTGCTATTTCTGTTCAACACCCCATGAAATTTATGGAAATCATCACAATTTCTATAATCCCTATTAAATTTAAGTCGATGTTCCCTCTGGAGTTCATAATTATCATTGATTCATCAATGTAGTTGTGTATTTTCACAATTCTTTGAATCTCCATTGAATTTGCGAAATAGTTTCCCAAATAATTCCTCCAATTCTCATGATTCAACCCCCGAAAATCCTTCATCCTAGCAATCAACCCCAGATAATCACCAAGTTTCAACAATTCATCATCCCCCCTAGGATCCCCCTCCCCCGGAAACACCTGGATCTGCAATCCAGACTGTTGATTCATCAGAAAATTCTTGAAATTCAACTAAATTATTATTATCATGATTATTAAACGATTGTATTCTCAAATTGTCTAGGACATTCTCGGATTTTCCGAGGAATATGAATCCCTCGATCTTCCTCTGCTATTTCTGTCCAACACCTCATGAAATTCAAGGAAATCATCACAATTTTTATTATCCGTTTTCATTTTGAGACAATGTTTCATCTGGAATTCATAATTATCATTGATTTATCAATGGAATCGTGTATTTTTGAAATCCTTTGAGGCTCCAGCGAATTTACAAGATAGTTTTCCAGTTTTTGTGTAGAAATTACTTGAAAGTTCAGTGGAAATCCCCAACGAAAAAATCATGAACTTTCAGGTTTCATTCAAGATTCAATCGAATTTATCTCAACTAAATTATCTCAACTTAATTGGTATCAGAAATAAGGGTCAAAATGAGGATCAAAAGTAAGGATCAGAATGAAGGTCAAAAGTAAGGACCAAAAACAAAAATTTGGAATATTAAAGTTCCGTCGACGAAAGAAAAATGAAGATGGAGGAAAAAAAATGAATTGTGAATAACTTCATGCTTCAATCTTGATTCTGAACTCTTCCTCTCTCGCTCTCACTCTCGATGAGTGTATGCCCATTATTCACAGAAATAGAAATGGAAGTGCGAGTGGAATATCCTCATTTAATCCAAAATATTGAGGAGGGAGTGCCACAAATGTGAGTGAAAATCATGGAAATGCTTATTAGAGAATGTGACATGTCATGGTAATAAATCATTCTTCAACAGTTTGAGCGGCATAATTTTTGGCAGCATTGGACTGCAGACGATTAATGGCACACCATTTTACGGTTTCGTGCTTTTTAATGGGTACTACGGAACGAGATCGAAGTTATCTAAAATATTGGTGTACGACAGAAGTTTGATCAAATCCTTCCATGATCGCTTTCCTATGGATGAAGTTAGACCATTTCAGATATGGATGTAGTAAATACATTCGATCAAATTATTGTTCTATTTGATAGCTGATACACATTCGAAACGCCATGCTATACAAACGAAGCAACGTCGAACTATCGGCTACAATATGGAACGAGGATGATTTTTGCCAATTCGAATGGGATGTGACCTCAGCAGCACAAGTCACTACTTATGGGAAGATAAAAATAAAGTCAAAAGAATTAATTGAATCAGAGTAGAATCAAATTCATGTTTACAGAGAATTCATAAGAAATTTTCCGAATAAAACGATTTTATACACGGAAATTGCCACGGAAACTTGATAGTGTCTCGTTATATCTCTACCATAATCCATAATTCATGAAAAACCACAAATTTTCTGTTTTTCCCCAATAGTGTTTCATGAAATTGCAAAATTTTAGAAATTGCTCCAAATTTCAACAAATCGCGTCATCGGAAATTCAAGATGTTGAGCAAAGATCAATGGTAACTGAATTTCAGATAACATATTCCATAAAAATTAATGGAAATAAGGAAAATTGAGTTTTGATGGAAAGAAAGAAACCCTGCAGAATTTTTCAGTTCCAGAAATTTTCTTCATGTGTTAAATTTGAAGATACCAAATGATCCCAACAAAATCATCATTGTTACAAACGCCTTGTTACCTATTTGAGAATAATCTGGAAAGGATAAAAAGCGTTTCAAATCAGTTCTCTAAATTATTCTTATTCTCTAAAAATTCAATGGAGTTTTAAAAAATGTTGAAGATACACAATTACATTGATAAATCAATGATAATTATGGATTCCGGATGGACCATTGTCTTGAAATTAATAGGGATTATAGAAATTGTGATGATTTCCTTGAATTTCATGAAGTGTTAGGCAGAAATAGCAGAGGAAGATTGAGGGATTCATATTTCTCGGAAAATCCGAGAATGTGCTAGACAACTCGAGAATACAATCGCTTGAAAATGATAATGGTAATAATTTAGCTGAATTTCGAGAGTATTTTTTCATAAAAATTGATGAGGATGAGGGGAATTGAGATAATTTTGTTGAGATAAAATCAATTGAATCTTGAATGAAACCTAAAAGTTCATGATTTTTTCGTTGGGAATTTCCACTGAATTTTCAAGAAATTTCTACAGAGAAACTGGAAAACTATCTCGTAAATTCAATGGAGTTTCAAAGAATTTTGAGAATATACAATTACATTGGTAAATCAATGATAATCATGAATTCGCGACGAACTATCGTCTCAAACTTCATAGGAATGATAAAAATTGTAATGTAATTTCCTTGAATTTCATGGGGTATTTGACAGAAATAGCAGAGAGAGATCGCGGGATTCTTATTTCTCGAAAAATCCGAGAATTTCCTAGACAACTCAAGAATCATTTAGTAATCATAATAAGAATAATAATTTAGTTGAATTTTAGGAGTATTATTTTAGAGATGAATAATTGAGATGGGAATTGAGATAATATCGATAAGATAAATTCAATTGAATCTTCAATGAAAATGGGAGGTTTATGGTCTTTCCCTTCCAATTTTTCATATTTTTTTTGGTTCAAAATCTGAGAGGGTGAGGGTCATTGACTCATTTCGTTAATTATTTGGTTGTTTCAAGAGTGTATGATAGAATGGGTGCTCTTTTGCACAGATTGAATGATTATTTTTTTGGATAAACTCAGTAATGCTCATGAATCGATTATCGTTGTTTTGTTTATTATTATGTTTGCTATCTCATGTAATTTTGTTATAATAGGTGACGTATTTATGCGTAGATATGTTGGTAGTTTTTATTTGTGTACAACGTTTTCACCCATTTTTTCATTCTGCTTTCTTTTTGTCATTTTCCCTTTTCAGTTTCTCTGCGCATTTAATTTCCCAAATCTTCTTTTGCTCTGCTGCTTTTGCTATTTTCTGTCTCTTCATTTCTTGCACTTCTTCTTCGCTTTTCCTTTTCCCATCCACCATTCCTTGACTATTTTTTACCCTCTCTTCGTCCTTGTGAAGAGCATTTTGTTTCCTGACTCTTTGTTCTTCAGTGCAATTATTCTCAAAAATATACATTCTTGAGAGTCTGGTATTCAAAATGTTCCTACTTTCCTTGAAATACCATAATGTTTTTCGGAAAGCATTAATATTGGAAATCTGGAAGAAGATGGGTAGAAGTACTTTTTTTTTAGAAAGTTCAATTTCCTTTGATGGGTTTCATTTCTCTGTAGTCAATTGTGCATTACCATTCTTCCCCTGAAGAGAGCTTCTCCTTTTGTTTTTTCGGTGCTTTCATAATAGCCGAAATCTGAATGCTGTCGACCATCTTTTAAACCAATTTTAATCACAGTTGAGCATCCCACATGAAATTTTCCATCTCTTATCTCTTCAAAGTCTGGAATTGATGTTTGAAAGCATAAATGAATGAATGTATTATTCTCTATCACCTCTGTTGAATGATGAATCAATTTAAATTACCAATTTTTTGTTCCACCAAATTGTGAGACCGTCCAATTTTTTGGAATGCATCATCTGCCGTATAAATGAGACTGGCATATATGTCCGAGTAATTTTGGGTCATTATTTCCTAATGTTGTCCTAAATTACACCATTTATGTAGGTTAAATTCGCAGGAAATAAAAACTATTCATAAAAATTGACAATAATACCTCTTTCACTTCTTCAATTCTGTCAGTCAATTTTCTTCCGCCTTTCTCCCTTTTCTGGTTTAATCCCTTGAACTCTCAGGCTATGAATTGATTTTTCTCTGATTCAGGAAAATTGGTGCTGTTTTAATAGGTGCTGTATTTTTCAATTTTACGAAATTCGTTGACAACTTCAGGGTTTCACTTTACTGTGGTTACATTTCTTTAAATTGTTCGATTATTGCACTGTGGAATTATAATATATGAGAGATAAACTATCAAGTGATCAGCATATCTATCAGCACATTTGAGAATATTGACTGATTGTAAGAAACAAAGTGATCCTGCTGTGCTCAAGTCATTGTGTAGGTTCAGTCATCTCAACACTAAAGTTGTACAGAAAAATATGTTGTACTAGAGCAGTTCCACGTCAAAACGTGAGGCGGCAAAAGTCGATGCCAGGGATTTCCTTGGTGATTTTTTTCCTAAAAGCTTGTCTAAAAACGAACATTTTGAAAAGAAATAATTGAAAAATATTGAAAATTGACAGAGTTATGATTTTTTGAAAATTTTGTTTTTTTTTGGATTGATAAATTGAGGTGATTTTTTTCTTCAAATTAACACCGATATCTAATTTCGGTCTTGAGCTATCAAATTCCCGTTTGGCACACGAAATAAACATAAAAAAAACCTTCAAAATGAGACGTCATACGTGGCATTTCATGCGATTCTACTGGCTTTCTTAAACAAAACGTGTTTTTTTTTCAATTTTGTAACGTGACATTTTTGTATGGGGGTTAAAAATGCCTATTACCTTCGCCCTTCTTCCCCTTCATCTAGTCAAACTCAAAAATACAAAAATCTATAGGCGCCAGGTAATTTTTAGCCGGAATTACCAAACCGGATGATTCTACAAAACCAATTCTAATTGATTCCAAAACCTCAAAAATTTACACAAAAAGGGAGAAAACTAGATTTCTGGGGAAAGGTAACGGTCCTGGGTTCGCTCAGTGTGCTAGGTTGTGGAGAGAGGGGTGGATTTCAGGTGGAGACGGGTATTGGGTGGCCAAAACTACAAAAAAAAGAAGAAATCGGTATTGTCCTTACTTGTTTCACTATTGAAATTAGTCAATCACCAATTTTTCAAAAAAAAGATATTTCAATTCGCTCAAAAAAAAAAAATATATATATAAAAAAAAGGAAAAAATCTACCATTAATAGCTAACAATACTGATAATAATAATAATCATAATATTAATTCCGCACTCTGACAGGAATGAGTCTAATCTAACAAAAAGATTCAAAGAAATTAATATCACCGATAAATACCTCAAATATCCCGAAATAAACATTTGGGGAGAGTAGAAATACACGCTAATCCCTAAATACTCGAGAATTCCGAGAATTGGGGGGAAAGGTATGCGAGCGACAATGGGAGCGAGAGAGAGGAGAACGTATTCCACCATCGATTTTTCGTACCAGCCAAAACGGCTGAAATTCCGTAAAACTCAACTTGCCATAACTCGGAAATGGCAGAGTCAAAAATTACGGACCCTGAGACAAAATGTCCGGGAGAGTCTACCGAAGACAACAATACCAAAAAAATAATTTTTCCTTAACAATTAGCCGCTCCAGGTTCATTAATCCCCGAGCGGAATTCTAAACGCTAAAAGGCTCGCGTGAAGCGAGAATAGCCACGTATAAACGTGGATGAGTATCTGAGGGGGAGTCGAGAGTCGGGGGGAATTCCCCCTCGAGAAACACGGCGTACACGCCAGCGAGAATGGGCTGGAAATCCATAAGAACCAAAAATGGAATATCCGGAAATCGGCAGAGCGAATTTTCGGAAACCCTGAGATAAATTACTCAGGGAAGCCCCCCGAACACATTGACCCACAAACTTTAATTTTAATTAACTATCTACGCGAACCAACTCAATTCAAATACGAGTGGAATTTCTTACGCGCAAAAGCCCACGTATAACGGGGATGGACGCACTCTGGCAATTAAACGGGAGTAATTATCCCCTTGAATAACCCACCAAAAATCACGAAAACCACCCAATCATGAGTGAAAAAGGGGGGAAAATCGGCACCTCACAATTTGGATTAAGGGTCACAATCACCGTTTTACCGGAATAAAATGCGACGTACGGGGCTGAAGACCCCGTAGTCGAATAACTAAAAGCCGAAATGAATTCGGAAAAATACATAAACCGAACTAAAAACTCACTTTGGGTTTCTTACCCCTCTTTGGGGTGTTCTTCGCCATCGTATAGATCCACTTATCCAAATATGTGCACACTAATTCCTAATATAGGCACTGTACTGGCACTAGTTCTGGTGGGGTCAAGGGCCAACGCCGAACTGCCGAACTCATGAGCGTCTCGGGACACCTCAGAGCACGGAATTCACCGCTCAATCACCCGAATTTTGATTGGTGCGGACACGCCCCTCGAAGGTGCGAATCTAACGACAATTAATCGCGACTCTCACGACCTGGCGCGATTATTCAAATCTCACTTAACTCTTCTCTAATCACCTAACACAAAACTAGTTCCTTTTTATTAATTATTACGCGAGACTAGGCCGAACTGATTGTCGTTCGGATAATTACGAAGGGTCTTTGGCGCTTCCCACGGATCGGATCTCCGGGATTTTCGGGGTTAAAAGACAAGTTACCGGCACTTGTTATAACTTCACTACTAATTCCTGCTCAACTCGTTTCTCTTATCAAAAACCCGAAGGCAACCTGGCAATTCGTTGGAGGCGATGGTTGCACTCGCTCCGAACGACCTTCCACCCAAAACAAAAACGTAACCAATTAACCCCTGAAAATCCAACGAAATTGGAGCGCCGGCATTTCAGCCGGACCTATTCGATTACCCGCAAGATTAACAATAGGGTGAACCCCATAAAAAGAACCAGATGACTCTATAATGTTGGCCCTTCTTCACGATAATTTTTCTGGGCCCTCAAAGACGCGTAATTACTAGTCCTTACTAATAAACGGAACCGATAACTTTAACCGAAAATAAGCCACTCGGAAGTGGATAAGGAGCTCTCACTCTCTCGCTCTTGGATTCTTACTCACGGATTTTAATTCAACGTTGTAGGAGTCTCGCTGTTCACAGATCATTCTTAGTGTTCCTAACGAACATCCCCACATGTTCGTTACAATTTCAATTATCTCAAATCACGTCATTTTTTAAAAATCTGAAATTTTCACCAAAAATCGTCAGTTGATGAATATTTCGACGGCAATTAAAGTTCTTTCTTCGCAGTAGTTCACTGGAAATTAATGTTTCAAACATGGAAACTAATAAAAATTTAAAAAAATGAGGGTTAATTATCGGATGATCTTGAAGATGAGTGGATTTTCGATAAAATACTCGTGAACGTAGAACTTTTTTGATTATTCTATCAATGTATATGCGTTGGTATGGTTTGATCAAGAGTCATAAGATAGGATGGGCAGTAGATAGAGAAACCGACTGGGTTAATTAACTAATTTCCTGTTACAAATTATTTTGAGAAATTTCTGCCGTAAATCCCATCATTATTGCCCTGATTATTTAATTAAAATACATGGTCAGAGGCTTTTCAAGAGTTGATAATGAAGGAATTTACGGGAATATCTATTTTTCAATTTTTTTGTCAATTCCAAGTATTTCAAATACCTCTATATTTTATCTGAAATTTTTACTAAAAAACTTCAGTAAGATGCCGAATGTTTTGGTGTCAGTAAAAGTTATTTTTTCGCGGTAGTACACTGAATGTTAATGCTTTAAGCATGCAAAGTAATGAAAATTCAGAAAAATTAGGGTTAATTATCGAATGATCTTGAGAATGAATGAATTTCTGATTTATTATCAGATCATGGACCGCTCAAGTCGAGGTGCAAGTTTATACAGATCGCAACAGTTCGAGACGGAGTGATTATCGTTTCTGAAAACAAATGGACAATAGGCGTAATTGTCGGAAGAGATTACGATTACAATTATATCACAGCGTGTTGAATGGAACCTCATGGACCTTCAAGTGTGTATAAAGATTCAACACCTCCGAACATCATAACTACATCATTTGAAAATGTTTCGTGTGGAGTAACTCTGAAGAGATCGAGATCCAACACATTCACAATTCCCAAATGCGTCGAAAATGCCATTTCCCGTAAATTTCTTCATTGTCAACTCATGAAGAGCCTCTGACCATATATTTTGACGAAGGGTTCTATTTGACGAGGATCATGAGGGTCAAGTGTCTACAGAGTTCAATTCCATGAGGGCCAACAGGGTTCAATTTAACAAGGGTCAAGTGTCTGAAGGGTCCAATATCACGAGGGTCAAGGGTCTGAACGTCTCAATTTCACATAGGTCATGAGACCCCTCAGACATTTGACCCTCGTGACCCTCATGAAATTGAATTCGATAGACGCTTGACCCTCGTTAAATTGAACCGTGGTGAACCTTGTGAAATTGGATCCTTCAGACGCTTGACCCGCGTCAAATTGAACCCTCGTGATCCTCATGGAATTGGACCTTTCAGACGCTTGACCCTCGTCAAATTGAACCCTCGTGATCCTCATGGAATTGGACCTTTCAGACGCTTGACCCTCGTTAAATTAAACACTCGTGGTCTTCGTGAAATTGAAACCTTCAGAGGCTTGACCCTCGTGAACTTGAACCTCTTAGATGCTTGACCCTCAATAAATTGAATCCTCGTGACCCTCATTTAATTGAACCTTTTAGATGCTTGACCCTCATTAAAATGAACCCTCGTGACCCTCGTGCAATTGGGCCCTTCAGACGTTCGACCCTCGTGAAATTGAACCTTTTAGATAGTTAACTCTCATTGAATTGAATCCTCATGGCTCTCGTCAAATCGGACGCTTCAGGCACTTGAACCTCGTTAAATTCAACCCTCGTGACCCTCGTGGATTTGAACCCTCTGGACGCTTGACCCTCGTTAAATTGAACCCTTCAGGTGCTTGACCCTCGTCAAATTGGACCCTTCAGATGCTTGACCATCTCGTCCGAGAACTGACACGGGTGGATTTTTGGTGTCTGAGAACTCAATCCAGGGAGCTGTGTTTTGTTTTTATAAACATTCATCAAATTTCTGAGTTTTTCAATCGAAATCAAGCTCATTCTTCTTCCAAAAACATCAAAGATAACTTTCGAAACGGTAGACTTCATATTTGACGAAAAAATGACCGAATAATCCACTATTGATGATTGGGTTACCCTTAACTCTCCGAGAACTACCGCCCTCATGGTATACATGGATAGAATAATCAAAAAAGTTCTCCGTTTACGAATATTTCATCGAAAATCCACTCATCTCCAAGATCAGCCGATAATTAACCCTCATTTTTTAAAATTTTGATTAGTTTCCATGATTGAAACATTAATTTCCAGTGAACTACTACGAAGAAATAACTTTAATTGCCGTCGAAATATTCATCAACTAACTGCCGATTTTTGGTGAAAATTTCAGATTTTAAAAAAATGACGTGATTTGAAATAATTGAAATTGAAAAAAAAAACACGTTTTCTCTAATAAAGCCAGTAGAATCGCATGGAATGCCACGTATGACATCTCATTTTGAAGGTTTTTTTATGTTTATTTCGTGTGCCAAAGGGCAATTTGATAGCTCAAGACCGAAATTAGATATCGGTGTTAATTTCAAGAAAAAAATCACCTCAATTTATCAATTAAAAAAAAATCAAAATTTTCCAAAAATCATAATTCTATCAATTTTCAATATTTTTTAATTATTATTTTTTTCAAAATGTTCGTTTTTGGACAAGCTTTCAGGAAAAAAACCGCCAAGGAAATCCGTGACATCGACTTTTATCGCCTAACGTTTTGACGTGGAACTGCTCACTACAGAACCAAGGATAATGTAATGGACAGCAATTCGAACAGTGTTGCGAAATTTGCACCGATGCTGAGGACATGAAATTAAAATCTAAAAATTGTGTCAACTACAGGTGATGAAATTGATTCTAAATTATTGCAATCGAAGAAACCAGCACTCAGTCCTGGTGATTCCACGAGTGGAGTTATGAATGTACAAAAGAAAAAGACATTTTTAGCGCAGAAGAACTTGATAGATTAATTTCATAAACGTAAAAGTGATGCAAATGACGAAAACAGAAATTGTAGAAATAGGAAATCAAATGATTCAAGTCTGGGGAGGATTACGGACACCTGGCAAAAGCGGCGAGCTGGCAATACTAGATTAGCCAAAAATGTCCCTGGATGGAAGATAATTCACTGAAGTGATTCTGTTTAATGTCTCAAAAAAAAATCAATTGGCTTTCATCCACAGGTAAGTAATATGAATAATAATATATTTTCAGTACTACTATATTTTTCGTACCACTATATTTTCATTTTTTTCTCATAATAAACCCCAACAGAGAAAACTCAACACGTGCAATCTTCAATAAATAAATTTCAGAGAGTTGTGTGACTCTTCTCTCAATTGTACTCAACAATAAAAGTTCACCCTTTTTGATTTTACAGAAAAAAATGAGCTTGATAAAAAAAAAGAAAGTCGATGCCACATACATACAGCTGTTAGCTTCAAGAGAGAAGAAAGAATGGACGAAGGAATTATTCATTACGACCCAAACGTGGAGGTCCCTGACAACTTTCAGGGGCGAGTTCTGCTTTGGAGACGTCTGCCAAATGGCAATAATCGACTTGCATGTGAGAGAATTCTGTGTGATCGAGAGAGACCTGTCACTAGGAACAATCTGCCAATCCCAGCAATATTCGATGTAGACGATGAGACAATACAAAGCGCTTCCAATGAACACCAAAAAAGAAAGAGAAGACAAAATAGGTGAATATTTGTGCAAAAAAATATCAAATGAACTTGTAAAAAAATGAGGATGACTTGTTATTGGGGTTCATCCTAGAATGTTGAATCATTTTTTTTGCTCTACAGAAAAGATTTAGTACCAAATTTTTCTTTCAATACAAACAATTTATTTTTTTTATACAAATTTAGACCTTTTCCTTAGAAATTATTTGTTTCTGACTATGGGTAATCATTTTCAAGAAAATCAACACAATTGTCTTCATCCAAATCTCAATCTCTTGAATCTTTCCCAGTCTTCATTGATAAATACATAATTAAAATTACTATAATAGACAGAAAACGACGCAATCAATGCTATGAATGATTAATAATCGAACTCAAGGAATAATTTTCAATTTTGATTAATTCGCTTTCACTTTTCCATATAACCCATAATATAAAATGGCTATCACTATTAACAACAAATAATAATTTTGTGAGTCAACTCCTGAGAAAGTGAACAATACTATGCAATTATTCAGAAAATCTAATGAATTTCTAGAAGCCTGAATAATTCCCCGGATTCCTATTCAGATGAAAACAAAAAAATTACATTTTTACAAACGTTCTCTTCGTATTCTTTCTTTGTTTTCTGAAATAGAAACTATATCACTCTTGGAATTTTATTCAGTTAGTAATCAATAATGATTCTCAAACGATTCTAAATAGAAATCCACATATAAAAAAAATTATCTTGGTGCTCAGAATAGAAGCATCCTTAATACTTCAATAGGCTTAATTTTCAGTTTGAAATTTTGAAAATTAATCCTGAATTTTCTAATTTTTAGAAGGAAGGGGAAACGAGGCGTACGCAGGCGAAGGTCGAAACGAATAATGATGAGAACAAAATACTACTGATTCCTGTCGACGAAAAAATGTGCCACTTGAATTCGATGATATACTAACAATTTACATATCTATCAGAACGACAAAAACCACAAATTTTGGAAATATAATAAAACAATTTTAATATAAAAATAATTATGATTATTAAATGTACGAATTTGACATGGGAATTCAATACATCACAAAATCAGAAATAAAAAATACCAGTGAACAGGTAATGAATTGTACAAATATGACACATGAAAAATCTCAAATTTATGGATATTTGAATGATTTATGGGAAGGTCATATTTCGTTCGATTGAAATGAACAAAACCATAATTGAATTCATGTTTCTAGTGACAGAAAATGCCATAGTTGCCATGATTTTGTCTCTAGGAGGTAAATATTCGAGAAAAGTATTTGAAACCAACTCGATTGTATCACGAATCAGTAAACAATTACGTACGTTCCGTTCAATCCATTCCATTTCCGGTGTGCTTTTTATCAAATGGAGCCTTGATGTGACAAAATCGAAATTAACGTCATCAAATCTGTTATGAATTGGTAAAGCAGGACGATTTTTTTCCAACTCATGGTCAGTTTTTAATTAATATCTTGTAAGTGAACATAGAGAAAGAAGCTCCCATGGTAAGATTTTTGGTGGAATTAAAGTTGTCATGGAGTTATCACATTTTAATTTTACATTATTTTGAAATTTTGCTGGTTTTTTTCTGCCAAAATTATTGTTTCTTCGCAGTTTTCCCATCTTCAGCAGCCTTACGATTCCTGGATCAATCATTTAAAGTATATTAGATTTTAAAGAATATTTTTTTGCTTATCGGTATTATTATATGAGGTATTCCACGCGAAATGAGTCAACCGCTGACCCTCACCCTCTTAGATTTTGATGAGGATGTTTTCTACGATTGGGAGGCTTGAAAAACTAACTCTCAAATTTTTTCAGATGTTTTCGGGAGCCCAGTTCAGAGATATGATTTTTTTTGGTTTTTCCGTTTTTTCCCCATAACTCGAGTTCTATACATCCGATTTTGAGTTTTCAGGCGTCAAAATTTTCCATTTTCTACCGCCTATAAGAATATTTTGGGACAAAATTTTTTTCAGATCACTGGATACTCGTAATGACGGATTTTCGTCAAAAAAAGTTGAAAAACTCAAATTGGAAGAATTATGTCACGATTGATTTTGATAAAAAAAATTTCACCAATTCTTATAGTCAAAACACGTATTTTGAACTATCATTCAAGATGGGCATCGGCCTGGATCTATTTTATTTTTGTTTTTTTCTTTTTGAAGATCCGTAAATATGGTGAAAATAGTAAAAAATGACGTTGATTGACTTTGATTATAAATAGTACGAAGTGAATGTAGATGTATAGTTACATGTTACGCATTTCTCAGTGCATAATCGAAGTCATTTTGAGGCGTTTTGCCCAAATTTTCGGAATTTCGAGAAAACAAAGTTAAAAACAGAATAGATCCAGGACGATGCCCATCTTGAATGACGGCTCAAAATACGTGTTTTGACTATAAGTATTACTGAATTTTTTTTTATCAAAATCAATCGTGACATGAGTCAAAAATTGAGTTTTTCAACTTTTTTTGCCGAAAATCCGTCATTACGAGTATCCAGAGATCTAAAAAAAATTTTGACCTGAAATATTCTTATAGGTGGTAGAAAATGGAAAATTTTTACACCTGAAAACTTGAAATCGGATGAATAGAACTCGAGTTATAGGGAAAAAACGGAAAAACCAGAAAAAAATCATATCTCTGAACTGGGTTTCCGGAAAAATCTGAAAAAATTTGAGAGTTAGTTTTCCAAGCCTCCCAATCGTTGAAAAAATCACCATCAAAATCTGAGAGGGTGAGGGTCAGCGGTTGACTCATTTCCCGTGGAATACCTCATATATAATTATCATTTTCATACTTGTTTTGTTCTTCTGGATGTTGTAATTTTGGGTTTTTCTTCAACTTCCTTTCTTTCTGCTCATATTCCTCAAGAGCCAGGATGAGTGCTGCATCCCATCTATCATTCAGAATTGTGTCAATAAACCTCATAATGTTGATCATCAATAACAATTAGCAATTCAAATGATTCTTACGATGCATCAATTCCTCCATTATGTATGGTCCAGTTGAATCGAGTGAATAATTATCCAATAGTCTCTCTTCAGAATATCAACAAATAATAAAAAAAAAAATTTTCACAATATCAACAGATAACCAAGTCACCTTTTTTGATATTTATACTCGAATTCTTTTGTTACATCTATCAAACTTCACAGTGAACTGGAAGTACAAAACTTCAAACGCTCCGTTTTGAATTTCCCAATCAACATCATTACCCCCGTGTAATATTACACATCATTCGCGGTTAAAAAGTCACCAGTGTTTATTGATTCGTATGATGATTTTATATTTTTTTCTCTTGCATTTTCCGGAAAAACATGAATGCAAACTGCGAGATTTAGAAATATAAATTTCACAGTTTGTATTTAGGAATAGACTCTCTGCCTCTCGAAGGGAGAGAACGACTTAAGTTCTCTCTGCTTCGTTTTTCTTTGTGTTTTATGTGTCTTTCGTCTACGGGATTTCTGCATCTGAATAAGGGACAATTAGAAAACTTTGATCGATTATCAGTGAACAGTGATGAGATGAAAGCATGTCACTGAATTCACTGAGTGAATGATTCGAAAGGAGTGTGTTTTCTTCATTTTCATCTGCGGGGTCCAATCAATGTCGGAGGTAATACAATTATGTCCATACTTTATGAAAATCTGAATATTTGACATAATTCTCGAATTTTTACCGTTGATGATTGACTCAAAATTCCAAGAGTTTGAAAAATTTCTGTGGCGAAAATTCATAAAACTAAGAACAATTCAACCGAGTATTCTGTATCACAGAATACTCGACTGATAAAATGAATTGGATAGATCCCTGAAACTCTGTAACATATTCCTGGAAATCAGGAAAATGTACTTGAGAATTGGTAACGATGCCCTTGAGAAATGGTGACAATATTCCCAAAAATTAAGAACGAAATCACTAAATTACAAGGTTTCGTAATCACTGAGTTTCAGAACTGGCATGGGAGCCATTTTTTTTCTCCATGGTGACTGGAATTTTTTTTTCTTTCTTCCGAAAAAAGAAAACGTTTTTTTCTTGAGGTGAGTTTCCCCTTGACAGAATTCAATCTTTCTGTAGAAGCTTAAAAAAGAAATTCAAAATCTATTGAATTTTGCTTATAATATCCATTAGAATAAGCGCAAAAAGCAAATAGAGTTTTTCAGTAGAATTCCAATAGGAATCCTATAGAAAATCAATAGAATTTTTGTAGAATTTGAATAGAATTTCCTAGCGAATTCGCTAGAAAATTATGTTGGATTTAAAAAAATTTATGTCGAATAGGAATTGCTGCTATAGTAATCGTAATGATACTTTCTATACTGTGGGAACATTTATCAGTCACCAATCCAAATATATTGAATTTTCTCATTGCTTTCTTCTTCGTGTAGATTTCCGAAAGTCCTTAAAATCTTCATAACAGAGAAGAAACTTTTATGACTTCAAGCGTTTCACCCCCAAGAGGCACCCCCAACATTTGATATGACCATTGGAATAGCAATTAAACTTTGAAGATATAATCACTCATTTAATATCGACGAGCTGTCATAGAATTGATTATTCATATTTCCTTACATTTATTCTTAATGATTAGAATGTATGAAGCTTGATCTCGTGAGGCGAGTGAAGAAAAAAGAACCCCGGAAGGTTTCTGTAACCATTGGAATATCTAATCACCGTAGAAAAAGGTATAATTCGTTAGATATTTCGCCTAAATAACTCACGAGAAATGAATGATATATCAATAATTCCATGATCAGGATTGACAGAATTATTTTATCGATCCGTTCATGTTTCATAATTAATTCGGATTCAACAACTTAGATATTTCGCATCCCATCAGATGATCTGTGATAAATTTTGTTCTATCCATTGTCCCTATATGAGCGCAAGTACTTTATACATTGTTGGACAATATTCGAATCTGTTTGACCAGCAGTGAAGGTACACGGAAAAAAAGGCTTCGGATGAAATCTGGTGTGCTACCGGTATTTTCCCGGCGGAGCTCACACGATGAGTGAACACCGTGATTTTCCCTGCGGTGCGCAAGGAACTCTATAGTTCTTCACCGGCAATCGTCTCAAATTCCATTAGGACTTTAAAAAATTAAAAAATTATTCCGCGGCCGCCGGAAGAGGAGATGAGAAGGCGTGGAGGGCCACATAAGTCCGTTTGGAGGGGAAGAAAATATGCATACTTCACGAAAAAGTTCATGAGGAATTTCGGACTATTTCAAGGAATTTGAAGGAGTTTCGGCAAAATTCAGAGAGCTCCCTAAAAGTTCGGGGAATTCTTAGGAATTTCAGATAATTTTGGAGAATGCCAGGGAAGTTGAAGGAATTTGAGGAAATTTTGGGGTATTCTAAAAAATTTCAGGGAGTTTCCGGGAAATTTTCGAAGCTCCAGGGAATCTCGAGAAATTTCAGTGAATGCCGGAGAATTTGAGAAAGATTTAGAGGATTTCAGAGAATTGCATGGAATTCCTGAAACTTTCAGCGAATTTCGAGGAACTCCCAAGTAATTCGGAGAATTTCGGGGAAGTTCAGAGAATTCCTGTGTGAATCAAGGAATCCCAAGGAATATTGGCGGAATTCTCGCGATTTCGAGGTGATTCGGGGACTTTTGGAGTAATTCCAAGTAATTCCGGGTGATTCCACGGGATTTCAAGCCATTTCAGGAAAATTCAAGAGATTCCGAGAAAATTCTGGGGAATTGAAGGGAATTTCAAAAAAAGATCTCCAACGTATGAGAATCTCGCTCCACTAACTCGCGACTTTTGAAACTCATAATACTCCCCCCTCGATTACCGAGATTGTGAATCATACACTTCCACATTATAATAATATGTCATAATTCAGATTACAAATAGTCAAACCTCGGATTATAGTTCGTAATTAGCTTTGAAAAATGGAAAATTACAGCCCTTAATTTCACAAATTTGCAAGTACTATCCTCGTGACCCTCACGAAAATGAAAGCTTCGGACGCTTGACCCTCGTTAAATTCCATCCTTGTCGATATGAAAAGTAATTAAATAGTGTAATTAAATCAGGAAAGTTCCGAGAATCTTCGGGATTTTAACGGTGTAACGTGGGGAATTCTTGAACAGTCGAGAGTCAGATCCCTTGGACGATTTTCCATCGATATGAATGTCGAACCGGGAATTTCCCGACTTTTCACACGAAGTGCCTCCTCGATGAGAATCTTCGGGAAAATCCCTGCGTTTGCAAGATCATTCCCGAATGCTTTTTTTCCGTGTAGTACTCTCTAATTATGAAAAGTGACTTTGAGAATCTTTCAACATGTTCATTTATTAAATTACGCGGTTCATTCGATGAATGGTTTCATCTCATCTTATCATGGTAATTTTTCAAATTAACACTGCCATTTAAATAACGAACAACGAAATTCGATCGTTCCGAACAGATTTATGTATCGTGCCGAAGTTGAAACATAAGAGTCATACGGCGCGATACAAGAGCCAGAAAAAAATGATTTATCGATCACGAGTAGGTCCCAACGAAAACCAATATGAACCAGAGACGGAAAAGAAGAACTCTTCGTTAAGGAAAGGATTCAAGAGAGAACTATCGAATGATAACGTGAGCAAGGAAAAGATGGTGGACATTGATCATATTAATAAAATAAAAATAATTGATTCTAATGAAAGCAAAAATCAAGGAAACAAAAAAAATGTCAAACCTTAAAAAAAAATAATTCACAAATCGAGAGTGCAGAAGTTGAAGCGTAAAAGTCACGCGATGAGATATAAGATGCAGAAGGAGTTGATTTATCAATCACGAGCGAATTACAACGAAGACCAATATGAACCAGAGACGGAAAAGAAGAACTCTTGGCCAGGGAAAGGATTCAAGAGAGAACTCTTGAATGATGACAGAAGAAAGGAGAAGAAGATGGACATTGATCATATTAATAAAAAAAAAACAATTGATTCTAATGAAACCAAAAATCAAAGAAACGAAAAAAATTACAAACCTGAAAAAAAAATAATTCACAAATCGAGAGTGCAGAAGTTAAAGCATCAAAGTCACGCGATGAGATATGAGATGCAGAAGGAGTTGATTTATCAATCACGAGCGAATCACAACGAAGACCAACATGAATTAGAGACGGAAAAAATAACCATTCATCAGCAGAAGAATTCAAGAGAGAACTTTCGAATAATAACTCGAACACGAGGAAGAATGAGGAGACTAATCCTATTGATGAAAAAGAACCATCCGATGTCAATGAAACCCAAAATAGAGAATACGGAAAAAAAATAAAAACTGAGGAAGAAACACAAATCAAGAGTGCAATCCACTTCACCCAGAACTCATAAGTATTCCACTCGTGCCAGAATGAATTCATCGTCAAAAGAAAACCAAACAAAAAAAGCAAGGGAATTTCGGAAAAAACCACCAGAATTGCCTAAAAGAGAAAGAACGAAAGGTACAGAAACTTCTCGACAAGATAACGTCAAACATAAAGAACGCATGAGAACCCTTCGCCAGAACAGAGATTATTCTGATCGAGAACGTCGAAAAAATAAAGACAGACTCGATGAAAAAAGAATGAATGAAGACTACGTGAGGAATGGAAGAACTACGAACAGAAATAAAATGAAATCAGTCAGAGCAGTCGAAATGCTGAATTTCCGTGAATGCTATAGAACCATGATCAACGCAAGACTGGAACGAAACAAAGAATTCCACAAAGAGTTCAATCTCATCGAAAATTTCATAGAAAATCGTAAGAATTGTCCGGACGTTGCATGCATCTGCTGTGATAATTTATTTTTTATCAAATTCATGACGAAATATCATCGATCTCAATACTCAGCCAAGTTGAATTGGAATGAAACTCATTTGGAATCTTTCTCTTCAAAAATTGAGAATAACCATTCACAGTACATACGCACTACGTGTCACAGACATGTATTAGAGGGAAGAATCCCAACAACAGCAGCATTCGACTTTAAATTACCTCCGATTCCAACTTCATTAAAAAAATTATCTCCTCTGGAGGAGCGAATGGTGTCACCATACGTTCCATTCATGCAAATTAGAGCTTTGAAACCCCACTGTGCAACAAATCCGCAGTTATCCATTCATAGAAGCGTTGTAAATGTTCCTGTAGAAATTAACGAAATGATTAGTGTACTTCCCAGGAAATTCAATGACATATCAACAATACAAATCCAATTCAAGCGACATTTGGATCATAAATCGAATTATATGTATGAAACGATCAAGCCATCGAATGTATGTGCTGCATTACACCACCTCATGTCTACTACACTCTACAAGGACAATGGAATAACGATTGATGAAAAGTTTTTCGCTAAGTACGACAAGAAGGATGACTTCTTATTGGATTTCACTATTGAGGAAGAAACTGATGAAAAAACTCGTAAATCTAGGAAAACTTCAAATAAAGATGGTGGAAAAGAATCTGAAGCTGAAGGAAATTCAGAAACGGATGAATCTCCACAAGAAGAATCTGATGAAGACGAATATCTATCATCTACGTATCAAGATGAAGTACTGATCATCGACGAAAACTCAGAATTATCTACTGAAACATGCGTTGTGGCTCCCGGCCAGAACAATACTCCAGCTGCCTGGCACGTAAAAAACCAAATGAACGAATTATCCTTTCCAACTATTTTCGTAGGGGAAACTTTCGATTCAAATAACAAATTGAAGACTTATGCTCAACGAGCCAAATTTCTAGCAAGAAATCAAGATCGAAGATCAGTCAGTCAACACGGATATGGCAAAACGAAAACTTGAAGAGAGAGTTATGTCCTCGATCAATATATGTGTACGAAAACTACAGCAAAATAATCAGATAACTGCTGGTCAGGTTAAAAACAAAGGATATATTAATTATATGATTCGTCAAGATGAAGGTTATTCCTTTCTGAAGAAAGTACGACCATCTCCTGCATTCTGGGGAGCAAAGAAGAAAAATCTTCGTGCAATGATTCGACAGTTGGGTACACCGACATTATTCTTAACTCATTCTGCGTCAGAAGCGAATAGTCCAGAGCTGATCAAATTCCTTTATCAACTCAAACATAACAACAAAACAATAACACTGCACCAAGCAGCATTACTTGATGAAGCTGTTAAGAATGAACTAGTGAGAGATGATCCTGTGTCGGTCGTCCGTTACATTGATAATCGCTTCGTGGAAATTATCAAACTGTTGAGAAATCCTGATGGGCCTTTCAAGAAACATTATGTGGTGGACTATTTTATGAGGCGGGAATTCCAAGGTAGAGGAACAGTTCACACTCATACCCTCTTGTGGTGTAACGACGCACCATGATCCAGACGATAATGATTCTGTCACTCAGGCTGTAAATTTCATCGATACCCATATATCATGTGAATGGGATCCTCAAAATCCATTTGTTGGTTTTCAAAAGCACAGACACACATTGACTTGTAATAAAGGGAAGAAAAACACGAAAAAATGTAGATTCAATTACCCTCCATTCGTAATGAGATCCACTCAAATTTTGCAACCATTGAATCCAAGTGAAAACAAGAGTCACATCAAGAAAAATTTGGAAACAATGAAGGAATTGATGAATGTTTACGCAAAAAGCAATTTGATAATTGATTTCGATCAAATGTTAAACGAGTTGGAGTTGAGTGAAGAAGAATATCTCAATGCCATACGATGGACGTTGGAAAAAGATAAACTTTTCATTAAAAGACGAACGTGTGATGTTACAATAAATCACTACAACTCAACAATTTTGACTCTATTGGAAGCCAACATGGATATTCAATTCGTTCTTAACCCTTACGCCTGTGCCCAGTACATTATCAATTACATCTCCAAAATTGATGTAGGGTTATCGAGATTATTACGGGAAGCAGCGAATGACTTGAAGAAGAATAATCAGCCTTTGAGAGAAAAATTAAGAAAGTATGGAAATATATCCATCAACGGCAATGTGATGTCTGCACAGGAAGCAGCGTACCATGTATTGGAATTGCCTCTATGTGATTCCAGTCGGTCAGTTATTGTCATAAACACTTCTCCTAAGGATGAGAGAGTACGAATGCTGAAATTACCTAAACATCTAAATTCATTGGATGAAAATTCTATCAACATTTACACTGAAAATATCATGGATAAATATGAACGAAGAGCATCCACACTGAAAGACGTCTGCTTGGCGGATTTTGTAGCATGTTATACAATAAAAACACGGAAAAGTAAACGCAGACGCGGTGATGATAATGACCTTGATGGTGCTAGCGATAACAATGATGATGAGGATGATGATGATGACAACGACGAAAATCATGAGAATATAACTGCAAATAGGTCATCTGAGACTGATCATTCAAATGAAGAAATAAGGACGAGGAAGATGCAGATTATTAGATATGTTCGATATACTGTACAAAAAGATGAATACAATTATTATCGGGAACAGGTTTTATTGTTTTACCCCTGGAGGAATGAAGCAACTGACATTGAGAACGTTGAATGCAAGATATTATATCATCAAAACCTCGGAATAATTGAAAATAATAGAATCAAATATTCTATCATCGGAGATGAAGTGATAGACGAAGCTATTAAAGATGCAATGGGGGATAATCGAAGGAAACTTGATAAAGAAAACATCGAAATTAAAAAACGTAAACTCAGGACAGACCAAGAGGTTCATATTTTCGATCAAGCAGGCATCGACGATAGTACGAAAAAGAATAGAATACGCTTCACTAAACCAAAAAAAACATCGAAACAAGATATTCTTCAAATGCTCGATGATCTGAATACTTTGCAAAGAGAGATTCTTATGCATATCCTGAAATGTTTCAAAACTGACGACCTACCATTGAGGATCTTTATCAGTGGCTCCGCCGGCGTTGGGAAAACAAGAGTAATCAATTGTGTATACCAATTGTTATCTTTGTATTTTGATGCAATGCTAGGTCAAAAAAGTGATCTACCATATATTCTATTGTGTGCGCCAAGTGGAAAAGCAGCTCATTTAATTGAGGGAGTCAGGAGTCACAATGCACACTGCATTCACACTACCGGTAACAGAATTCCGAGGACAAATGCCTGAACTATCATCTGATGTCGCCAATTCCATTCGCTGCAAACTGGTTGACTTGAAGTTAGTAATTATCGATGAAGTATCTATGGTGGGATCAAACATGCTCGTGCGTATCGATACTCGATTACGACAAATCATGGGAAAAAATGTAGGTTTGGAGGGATTTCCGGGATTCTAATTGGTGACTTACACCAACTGCCACCTGTTAGAGATAAAGCAATATATTACCCTCCAACGTGGGGAGCTCTAAATGCACTATCAACTGCTATATTATGGGAAGAATTCAAATTTTTTGAATTAACTGAAGTAATGAGACAAAGAGATGATAAGATATTTGTTGAAGCTCTGAATAATTTAGCATTGGGAACGATGACTCCAGAAAATATATCTTTGATTAGAAGCAGAGAGGTATAAAAAAATGATGTTCTGGAAAGTGCTATGAGACTTTACTATGGCAATGCGAGTGTTGACAAATATAATAAATAGAAAATCCAGAGGCATCATGGAGAATCTCATGAAGCTATCGCCAAAGATGATTTTCTGGGTAAAGCATCACAATCTTCCAAAAATAGAATCCTCCGATCCCTCAAAAAAGAAAACAAAGATAACAAAAAATTGAAGATACTGAAATACAAGATCACGTTGAAGCTTGGAATTTAATATATGATTACATCGAATATCAACATTCTAGACGGTATCGTTAACGGTGCTTGTGGAACATTGGAAAAAATTACCTTTAATAATCAACAGAAACCTGATAAACTATGGATGGATTTCAAGAATCCAAAAATTGGCATTCAGCAGAGGCGACCCTTTTTGAATTATATGATAGGGAACAAAATTGATCAACATTTGACACCTATTCCGAGGATAAGTCTCAATATCTCCAGCAATAAAGGTAATACCTACCAAGTAATGAGGACGCAATTCCCAATTGTTGCTGCTGAAGCAATGACTATCCATAAAAGTCAAGGACAGACATACCACGAAGTTTGCATCAATCTTACCGCTAGTTCTCAATCATTGACTCGACAACTACTCTATGTGGCCTTGAGCAGAGTATGCAGTCTGAAAAATCTTTATATTTTGGGAAAATTTCGTCCACCACCGAAACCATCCGAGGACGATCCATTGACTCAAGAATATGAAAAACGAAATAAAAGCCGATTGACGTTATCATACATCAATAAAATCGATACAGATGGCTTAAAGTTTATCTATCAAAATATACGATCATTTAACAAAAATGTTAAACATCTTGAATGTGATAGATGGTACAAACAAGCAGATTATCTCATATTATCAGAATCATTCACTAAACTCGATGACGAAATAATACTTGACGATTACAGTTTGATATTTAGAACTGATTCATCTATTAAGTCGCCTGCCAAAGGAATCTTGATATTCATAAGAAAAAATACAAATGTTGCGTATTCAGTCTTAAAATATATCAAATTAGAAGAACGAAATGGAGTTCATTTAGATGTGATTCTTTTCAAATGTGATAACGTTGAAATACTGACAGGACACAAATCACCATCCTTCAAAAATGCAATATTTATGGAGAATTTACATAATTTATTGAAAACAACCAGTTCCTGTGCAAGGCGAATATTAATAGGTGATTTCAATAATGATTCGTTCTACGTTAATAATGGCTTAGAAGTATGTTTAAATCGGTATAATTTTGTACACGGGCTACCACCTCAAACATCAACGACAGATTTTAACACGCAAATAGATATTATATTCATCAGCAATGTAGTGCATTATCTCTCTGGGGTATATGAAACATACTTCTCTGACCATAAACCTATTTTCATTGCGCTATATAATACGAATGATCCGATTAATAAGCAGGATATCGATGAAATCAATGCAGAGAAACAGAAAAGGCATGAAAAAAAATCATCTGATATTAATAATGAAAACCAAACATTGGATAAACCCTCGATAATTTCAGATGTAATCCTCCCAAAAAATAAAAGGTTGAGATTAAACACCAATGACGATCATCGGGGCGAAACAATGATTGATAATATGAAAACACTCATAAATGGAAACATTTCCGGTATCATTGAACGTAGAAATGAATTATTCGAATTCCGTAATACCTGCGGCTTCGACAGCACAACAGGTTCTTCTTTCAGCGTATGAAACTAATGCAACTGTTAGAAAATGGATGAATTCTTCTGAACAAAAAACATTAAAATTCATAAGAACCCTCTACCAAAATGGCTATAAGGATGATCATGAAATTTATGATATCCGATTGGATATTTTTCTAGAACATCATGAATATTTTATCAACCAGAAAGCATCATACGGGAACAATGTCGTTCTAGACGGCGCTAAAAATATAATCAACTTAAGTAATAAAATATTCAACGGAGAACAAAGCTATCCCGTACATTCAAATTGCCCAATATGTTCTGATACAACTCTGCATGAACTAATAATTATACCGGATATAGATGCGATGTTCAAGTATGGTTACAAAGATTTCCTCACCATTTTGACAATCACGATTAGGAAAATTGAAAATCAAACTAAGGCATGTCCAGACAATCATAATAATATAAATCAATCGGTCGTATTTCATGAATGTCTCTTTTTTGAATGTCCTTCAGATCATAACCTTAAAATTCCATTGAATAATCTACCGAAAATTTTAAATATAAGAAACATAACATAGCAACTCGCAGGCATGGTGAATTATATCAATCCTGGAATCATTAATAATGAATCCATCGGCCATTATAATGCTTATATTTTCAGATTCGATAAATGGAGAAAGATTGATGATTTGTTACCGAATCAAATTGTAAAAATGGAAAATAATAAAGAGAAAATTTGCCCCCATTCATGTATATATACAAAATGCGATGGAAAACTTGAATAATTATAGGTAACATTTAGCTATGATCATAAGATAATGTAAATTTTGTTAGATCTATCAAGAGGTGAACTGTAAAAATTAGTCATAAATATCAATTTTCAATAATAAAATCTACTAATTCCAAACGATTAGTAATTCTTTACAATTTATGCTTATGGTACTTCACTCTTCATCGATATTTTCTCATTTCAAGAATTGAGAAAAAAAAAATTATTCCCACCATTTTGTTTTGCTTGTTCATTTCTAGACTTTACTATAATACTGAGGATTAAGCGTGTAATTTTTCATTCAACTAAACATTTGACGACTTTTTAGAGACAGAAAGAAATCTTCAATCCTCAAATTTCAGCACTTTATTTGATCTAGTTCACGAGAAAAACAAATGTTCAAGTTTTTCCTTTCAAAAAAGCCGCTCACTACCGCCGTGACAAAAAAAAATGCTTCGCCATACTGATCCAGAAAATTTTTCAGATACATATCAAGTTGCAGAACAAGCCGAAGGTGACTTCCCCATTCATATCTATATTTTTTCCCAACAGTATCATGAAAATTGAAATTTTGTATTTTTTTTTTTCGTTTCCATGAATATCAAATGAAGCAATCACTTCTCTTATTGCTTCGATCAAAATTCTTCATGTGAAAAAACAGAGAGTTTATAGTTTTACTAACAATTCACCCAAAAAAAAAATCGGTTTGATTCAGACCAAAAAATCAGTTTGAATCAAGCCAAAGAATTGGTTTGAATCAAGCCGATCTTTTTGTCTCTGTATACATTAGTGTGACGTGGAGATGAATGCTATTCAGATAATATGAAAGAATTGAAATTAAAAAGTCAACAAAACAAATGTAAATACGCAAACATCATCACGAAAAAAAGACATCGAAAATGAAATAAAAAAATATCATAAGCCAATAAGAATTTAAGAATTATTTTTACATAAGTGTGTCAATTCTCAGTGTCGTCATTTAACGGGAGTCTCGAAACGAACGCCTTTATCTGATGAAGTACGTTTTTTCCGAAATTAATTTGTTATCGTATTTTTAGCATGCATAATACTGTGAATAAGAACTGTTTGGATAGGACTAATATTGGAAAAGAAAAATTTAATCATGCCGAAGCCATTCGGAAGCTCACTATCAATGAAATTGGTAAAAATGAAAGAAAAAAAAAGAATTTCGTCACGTAAGGTAACAGCCAGATGGCTTCCACGGAAAAGGCTGAACCCCTGCTTGTTTAATAATATTTGCTGAAAATGTTGACTGAAATTTTGTTTTGCATTTCACGTAGTTATATATGGGTTTTTCATATGATACGTGAGTGATTTATAAAAAAATCTACTTCGGTAACTTTTTTTCAATTTGTTTAAATAAAAGACGAAAAATATCAATTTTCATTAAGAAAATTTTCTTTTCTGAATATTGAAGATATTTTAGTGAAGATAAGTCCTTATGATTTTTGCCTTTAACTCGACTGTTTGTTGAATGAAAAATGATAA
This sequence comes from Diachasma alloeum, assembly GCF_001412515.2. Lineage (NCBI taxonomy): Eukaryota > Metazoa > Arthropoda > Insecta > Hymenoptera > Braconidae > Diachasma > Diachasma alloeum. The sequence continues at coordinate 32,807 of NW_021681782.1, forward strand.
ATAAATTCGTTGACCGTTGTTTATCACTTTGTATTTAACAGACAGTTGACTTGAGGGGAAATATCATGAGGACTAAACGTCCTTGAAATATCTTGAATCTTCAGAAAAAAAAGTTTTCCTATTAAAAATCAACTTTTTATCATCTTTCGTTTGAACAAATTATTAGAAAAAAATAATCCAGTTTACAGGAAGTATATTTCTTCATGAATCACTTACGTATCATATGAAGAACCTATGCAATTATGGGAAATGCGAAAAAAAGTTCCAGTCAACATTTTCAGTGAACACTATAGAAAATACCTTGAAAATCATTTGTTCAATCAAATTGCTGTATCTCAGAAACTACTGAGCCGATTGAACTGAAACTGCGCCTAGAAATGCTCGAAAGTAATACCAATTATGTGACGAAATTTCAGATTTCAAGCTTCAGCTTTAGTCCTTTTTGTGTCGTGATTTATAAAAAATTTCGAAAAAATCGACACACATTTTCGGACACACACATCCATGGTCCTCAAATTTTGTAGTTTTTCGTTTCAGACCATTCTACATCATTTCCAAGCAAAATTAGCGAATCGAAAAATCGACCGATTACAATGCTTCCATTCGGAAGCAAAAATTACAAGAATTGCTGGATTTTATAGAAGGTTAGGAAAATTTCAGATTATTTATCGAAGGTACAAGTTCATGGAATAAAGGGAACGGCGACGACTGAAAAATCTGGACTATAAGAAATTTTGGAATGAATGTTTTGCCCTTTGAATAGAATTCAGTTCAAAATTATATTGAAAATCTTATTCAGTGAGCCTAGAAATTCCACATTAGCGAATCCCTTATTGAAATATTGAAATTGAATAGGTAATAAACCGAGATGCATCGTTCTCATTAATCTGACACTCAGTACAATGAGAACGACGATGAATGATTAATTTTTATATAAATGAAAAAGAAAAAAAGGAGAGCCGGCATAATGAAAGGGCGTCAACGTCGCGGCTGCACTCTGATTGGTTGAAATGAGAATAAAGAAAATAATTTTTAAAAATACGAGAGAAACATCCAATTCTCTCAACAATTCTACAAATCCTTCGTGTTACATGAAAAAAAATTCATAAGATTTTGGAATCTTATGTAAAATTTGACTAAATTGCAGATGAATGATCCAAGTTTCTGACTGATGGAATCCTTGAATGGAATAGTGAAGAAGATCATGAATAAGGAGAAAATACTCCGAATTAGTGAAAAGGCATCAAAATTTGTTGGATAATTTTCCCAGACAAATAATTGAATGCTTTTGCAGGGGAGCAAAGGGGGATGAAGGTGGAGGCAAAAAATTGAAAATTCTGGGTTACATTAAATTTCATGATTATTGTGTCAGACTCTGAAGGGAATTCCGACTTGAATTACAATTGAAATCGAGAATATAGATTCAGTGAGCACAGAAATTAAAAATTAAGAAATCACTTATTGAAATATTGAAATTGAACAGGTGGTAAAGTGACATGCATTGTTCTCATTAATCTTAATATTCAGAACGATGAGAATGCTGATAAATGATTAATTTTGGAGAAAAAAGGAAGGAAATAGAGAAAAAAAAGAGGAGAAAGCATAATAGGGGCATCAACGTCGCAGCCGCTTGCGGCCGCGGCGGCGCTAGTCTACCAATAAGGTTACACCCTGTAATAGATCTGTTTTTGAAAAATCCATCTTTTAATTTTCTATGTGAAAAAGCAAATGAGGACAATTTACGATAATATAGCAATAATACTCACATGTTGAGAAATATTCTTCTTATTTCTGATGCTTGCAAGAATTTTCTGAATGGAATTAAAGGGTTTGAATTTTGGAAAGTTACAATAGCGATAATTTTGATCTTGAATTTTCATGCAAAAAATTGCGAGAAAAATATAAAAGATGTACGTTGTTTCAATTTTTAAAACATTGCTTTAATTTTTCACCAGCACAGTATGCCTGTATCTCTCGGCGTCTGTGTCTGTCGGTATCTGTCTGACTTTCCGAATTTCAATCCCTTTAAGCAGTTAATTTCATTGGGAAAATTTTCGCAAACATTAGAAATGAGAATGTTATATCTCAACATGTGAGGATTATTGCTGTATTTTCGTAAATTGCGCTCATTCGATTTTTCACATTAAAATTAACAGGTGGATTTTTCAAAACAAGGTATGGGACATTCCATGTCAACTCAGCCACACTGGATTTTTTTTTCTCTGGGAAAAATAATTGAGTAGGTGCATTTTGAACTACTACATATAGCCAGTGATCATGCAAAATTTCATTGCCCTGCCACTTTTTCTTTCTGAGATAATCATTACGAAACTTGAAATTTTCAAAAAATCATTACTTCTGACTGGAGCATCCGATTTTGATAAATAAAAAAAAAATTTCGTTTTTTCTCGTACTTCAAGATAAAAAATACTTCAGAGCCGTCAAGAAGCTGCTAGACCAGTTTTTCGATAATTTTTCGCGTTTTCATTTTTTTGTCACTCTAGGGCCGCTCGATATTCGATCGAAATATTTTTTTTATGATAGAGGATGTCCTTATATGATATGAAAAAAATACGCCTTAATGGAAGAGCAAAGCACTGCAACGGAAATTTTTTTTTTTTCGAAATTTTTGAATTTTTCAGTTTTTAGGGGAGATCCATCGGTTTTTTTCAAAGAAATCAGTCTGTCAACTATTATTCTTTGTTCATATATAATGGCAAAAGGGTAAGCCATCATGTAAGAGAGAAAGAATGCTCCGAAAAGAATTTTTCTTCGAAATTTTTACATTTGTCTGTCGTTCAGGAGAGTTGCATTATTGTTACTGAAAGAGGGGTTTGTCAATAGACATTTTCTGTTCTGCTGGATAGAATGGACTATTGATACGAGTATAAATGTTTTCTCAACAACACACTGTGCTTTCCACTAACGAAAAAGTATGGGAAAAAAACAATTTTTATTCTTCTATAACGAGAACATTTTATATTTTCACATTTTTACATTTTTACAATACGGCGAAATTCTCCACTCTCTTCGACGACAAGTTCCAACATGCACTGATGAATTAATTACATCACGATTACTGTCTTCTGCGGGTTTTTTGTTTGTTGTTGTTTGTTTTTGCTTTGGGTAAACCTCCTCGCTAGCCGAAGCCAAATATCGTTTAATTAACAATTGCTCTCCCGGTATCGGAATAAAACAATGGTGTTTTTGAATAGCTGGAATAGCTTTGGCACTATCAAATCTCTCTCTCAACTCAGTTTTGATATTCTCGTGCTCTGTGTTGGTGAAAAAAACATAAAATCAATTCCTTCAAAATTCTCTTTTGACCATTGAAACAAAGCATCTGGCGTGAGGATTGGTTCACCATGAACGATTTGCAAGCTCTTACGTCTCGCTTCTCTCTTAAAGACAGCTCCTACTCCGTCACAAGCTCCTTTACCGTGCGCGGTTGCATGAAACTGGGCTTCCGCATCTATGCGAAAATCAGTCTTGTGNACCATCGAAACAAAGCATCTGGCGTGAGGATTGGTTCACCATGAATGATTTGCAAGCTCTTACGTCTCGCTTCTCTCTTAAAGACAGCTCCTACTCCGTCACAAGCTCCTTTACCGTGCGCGGTTGCATGAAACTGGGCTTCCGCATCTATGCGAAAATCAGTCTTGTGATGCAAGAGATTCGTGATGTGAAAACGATTCTTGTAATGTTGTGCAGCTCCATCGGTGACATAGATAATTTTCTCCATGCTTTCACAGTCGTCTTTCACATATTGTATTAAAATCTTCTGTGTCAAATAAACAGCGGCAGTATCGTAAGTCGTACTGTTCGACAAAACGACTAAACTCCGATGTTGGATTTTATTTTTTTCGCGATAGTAGTAAACAATGGGGTGAACTGTACACTGATCATTATTGTAGTAGAAGGATTGAACAGCATCTTGAGCCACAAAAGCGTAATTTTCCGAAAAATCACAATACACTAGTAATTCTCCATTATCCAAATTCTCTTTTCGCTGTTTCACAATAGCCGATTGTTCTTTAGCGATGAAGCGATGGGGCTTCAATACTATCAATCGTTCCATTAGAAGATCAATGAATCTATCCATCGGGGTCTGTGTCTGCAAGGTACACCTGTCAGTACTTTGCCACACGCGAAATTCGACCATTTCCACGACAGAATCAGAGAAAAGTTACTTCAGTTCACATGATAATGATTTCACTCCAGGACAATCGTTACATTCATCCAGATAACAGGCCGGGGTTGGATTTGTACACATCAATTTTGCTAGATAATCTTCGTAATCTCTGAGTGGACAGGGGAATCTTGAGTTAGAGTCGCAATATTAATTGCCTCCAGCATCAATTTGCAATTTTGATGATACGTACAAACACATACCACGTGAGTGCCATTTGCTCCCATCACTACACATTTTTTAGGTCTCAGCTTGGCAAACTTACTGAAACCGACCTTAGCATCTTCATTTGCATGTTTGTGCTTCCGATAAAGGACTTTTAAATTTTCGAGTATCATTCGCTTTTGCTCTACTTTCTTCGCTCCATTGATCTTGATGGATATTTTATATTTCATTCCTGGCATGACGCGACTGTGCTCTAGGTAAAAATTGTGTACCTTCTCGACGGTTGTGCTGGGTAGTGAATGACCTGCTTTCGCAATTGGTGAAGCACACACGTCTTTAATTTTTTTCAATCTTTTCGCTCTTGACGCCATGTGTCTGGTAGTTCCAAATTCAGAAGCAATTTTCCACGCNAGCATCAATTTGCAATTTTGATGATACGTACAAACACATACCACGTGAGTGCCATTTGCTCCCGTCACTACACATTTTTTAGGTCTCAGCTCGGCAAACTTACTGAAACCGACCTTAGCATCTTCATTTGCATGTTTGTGCTTCCGATAAAGGACTTTTAAATTTTCGAGTATCATTCGCTTTTGCTCTACTTTCTTCGCTCCATTGATCTTGATGGATATTTTATATTTCATTCCTGGCATGACGCGACTGTGCTCTAGGTAAAAATTGTGTACCTTCTCGACGGTTGTGCTGGGTAGTGAATGACCTGCTTTCGCAATTGGTGAAGCACACACGTCTTTAATTTTTTTCAATCTTTTCGCTCTTGACGCCATGTGTCTGGTAGTTCCAAATTCAGAAGCAATTTTCCACGCACTCCATGACTGTGGATGAACCATCAAGATTTGCAGGTGCTCACGGTAGCTTTTCAGATCTTCGAATTTCTGCTTCAAACCATCCAACATTTCTTCTAATTCTATTTCTCTCGCAGATCGATACTGCTTAGATGAAGATGGATCAATGTCACTTTGGTCATCTTCCGAATCATAATCCATGGAAGAACTGTCGAATTCAGCTTCATCGTCTGGTTCGTCGTCGATTGATATGCCGGAATCATCAAGATGGAAAGATCGACCTGATCTGAGAGAACTGTTCATCACATCCAGACTTAGGTCACATGTTTCGGCTTGGAGCATTGATATATCGGGTGGAGTTTTCGAACGCTGAAGATGTGTAGCATTAAGTTTAACCGTGGGAACAGATGGAGGAATGACATAAGTTGGAGCTCTCGTTCGCCATTGACCACAGATTTTCGCAGACAATGGTAAAAAATTTTTTTCCGGTGTATTGCTTTGCTCTTCCATTATGGGGTATTTTTTTAATATTATATAAGGACATCTTCTATCATAAAACAAATTTTCGGATTGAACATCGAGCGGCCCTAGAGTGAAAAAAAAATGGAAACGAGAAAAATTCTCGAAAAACCGATCTAGGAGCTTCTTGACGGCTGTGACGGCTGGAGTACAAGAAAAAATGTAAATTTTCTTTGTTTATTTATCAAAATTGGATGCTCCATTAAGAAGTAATGATTTTTTGAAAATTTCAAGTTTCATAATGATTATCTCCGAAACAAAAAGTGGCAGGGCAATGAAATTTTGCATGATCACTGTCTATATGTAGTAGTTCAGAATGCACCTACTTAATGATTTTTCCTATACAAAAAAAAAATCCGGTGTGGCTGAGTTGACATGGAATGTCCCATATGGGACATGATTTTTCCCTTATTATGATGATTATTTTTCCACGTACGAATTTTGGACAGACAGGGCCAATCAGAATGCAGCATTTGATGACAAATGACAGGCTGGAGGAAGTTTTGTTTCGGATATTTCGCACTAACATATATATTTTTTCGGTTATTTCGTACTCACATATATATTTTTCCGGATATTTCGTACTAACTCTTTAATTGTTCTCGGATGTAGTTTTGAGGTTACGTAAACGAAACTCCTGACCAAAATCCGTACGTGAAAAATAATCCGACAAATAACCCTCGTGCTTCAAAATTATCTGGTATTTCCCTCAAACTTCTCTGCAAACAAACGATCATGTCAAGTTTTGTAGGAAAATCCTTCGCGCAATCGCTCGGGATTTTTAAACCTGCAAAACTTGACACTTTGACACTCGACACTTATCGGGAAATACCCGATAATTTTGAAGCACTCGGGGTATTACTGCTGAATAAAAATTGAATGCCAACGATAGCTCGGTCGGTAGGGCGAACGATTTCTAAACCGATGATTCGGGTTCGAAACCCAATGGGTGCCGATCGGGTTTCGGACTCCGAAAAATCAAACTTTGTCGGCATTTCTTTGAAAAATGACCTTGGGATTTCTGCACACAAACATTGGACAATGGATACAAAAAATGGGAGCACAATGAAATCAAAGGTTCCGAGTGGGGGTGAGAATAAACAACCGATTTCTCGAAATTCAGTTTCCATACGAGCCGAAGAATTGCCTCAATAATAACCGTTTTATTAGGCCTCATCACACACTTGAGTGTTGAACATCTCACACGGTTCATTACAGTATCGTTAACAGAAATTCTCCGACGGTTATTCTCCTGTATTTATACTCCATCAACTTTAATCAAGGTAAGTGATGGTATAAAATATTTCAGTAGTGAAGTTGTAAATTCAATCGATCGTTATTATTATTTTCTTGCATTTTTTTGAATGATCAGAACTATTCTTCATTCCTATTCCACAAGATGCCGCATACCGAAAGATGCGTAAATCCAATGCGAGTTCATGGGAAGAAAGGTCACAATGAAAAAAACCTGCATTCAATCTCAGAAAGACGACGACAGACATTTCCATTCTGGCCAGAAAATGCAAAACTATGTAGCTCCTGTAGGAAAAGAGCTTTGACTTATATTCCTGGATCACTACCCTCTGAATCTTCATCGAATCGGGAAGTCTGTTCATCGTCATCAAATGTTCCAACCGATCGTTCGTCCAGTGCCACACCATTTCTAGTAGATATTTCTACGAGCAATATCGCAGGAAGTTCTTTGAGATCAGGTAATTCCTTCCATTCAATTGATCTTGATGGGGATGTGATTTTCAACGAAGCTTCAGAGGAGTACGATGCTCCAACAGCAGACGATAATTCAGAGACAGAGCACCACAGGAACATTCCAGCAAATTTTCGTTCTCCACGAGAATTGGCATTGGAAGAAATGTTGGATGGACTCAAGCAAAAATTCAATACGATGACAGAATATTCTGAACGTATTCCACTCTTGACTATTGCTCCACCTTCATGGAGTGAGCGAAAGGTGAGCCGTGAATTTGGTACGACAAGGTACATGGCTATGAGAGCAAAACAACTGCGATAACAGAGAGGAATATTTGCTTCAACAGTTGCGAAGGCTGGGAAATCATTGCCCAAAGAGACTGTCGAAAAAATCCGGAGTTTTTATGAGAGTAACAGCCGGATGATGCCAGGGATGAAGGATAAAGTGTGAGTCAGAATCAACGACGTGAAGAAAATAATGCAGAAGTGGATGGTCCTCGAGAATTTGAATAATCTTCATGAGGAATATAAAATTGCTCATCCAGAGTCTCCGGTGAGATTCAGCAAGTTTGCGGAATTGAGGCCGAAACACTGTGTATTGGCAGGAGCGAGTGGTACGCACGTGGTATGTGTCTGTACCTATCATCAAAATTGTAAGTTGATGTTGAATGTAATCAACATTTCTACTCTCACTAAAAACTCAAAGACTGTCTTGCAAGACTCATGTGCCCTAATCCAACGCCTGAATGCCACTTAGATGAGTGTAAAAACTGTCCTGGAATTAAAGGAATATCGCTCGAGCTGAAAGAACTCCTCCACGATGTTGTGATTGAAGCTGTAGAATTCAGGACTTGGCAATCCGTGGACAGAACAACATTACAGACCCAGAGACTTCCAGTGTACGAATTTGTTGATGTACTTTGTGAGAGATTGAAAGTATTGCAATCTCATCATTTTATTGCCATACAACAAAACGCTTTCGTGAAAGAACGAGAGGGGAATTTAATTGAGGGTGAAATTCTAGTGCAGGCCGATTTTTCGGAGAATTATTCTTTCGTAGCTCAAAACGCTGCTCAATCGTTCCATCACAACAATGCAGGATGCACTGTCCATCCTGCGGTGCATTATTATCGCCACGGCAAGGATATTCGACATAGAAGTCTAGTCCTCTTATCTGACAGTCACGTTCACGATACTACTGCCGTTCATTTAATGCAACAGATTCTGATACGACACATAAAACAAGTCTGTGCTGTCCTAAACGAATTGATCTATGTTACAGATGGTGCTGGCCAGCACTATAAGAATCGATATAACATGGCTAAACTTTTGTTGCATAAAAATGATTTTGGAGTTGAAGCAGAGGCGCACTATCATGCGACCGCGCATGGATAGACGGCATGGGATGGCGTAGGCGCAGTTTTGAAGAGGGAAGCAAGACGAAGAAGTCTGCAAATTACTAATGGTGAACCTATTCTCACTCCAGATGGTCTGTTCCAGTGGGCAAAGAATAATTTCAAGGATCTCGATGTGTTTTTCTACAGTAAACAGGAACACGAGGATATGAAAGAACGGTTGAAAACAAGATTCGACAGTGCAAAGGCGATTCCAGCGAGACAAAAAAATCACGGCTTCATTCCTGTGGGAGAAAAGGAATTACTGATTAAGAGATATTCTTCTGCGACTACGGGAGAAGTTTTTCCATAGGCGAAGAAACGAAATGGACGACGTACATTAAGATAGCAATTGTAATTCAGAAAAGTTCGATTTCAAATTGCTTTTTCTCTATAATTTAATATTTATTTTTCAAATTAAAAACTTAAAACAGACATATACTCTATGTTGATCTAAAAACTCATCAAATATTTGGTACTTTGCGAAATTTCATTGTCGTTTACGTAAGTAGAGCTGTTAATAATCAATAAATTCAACTTTTTCCTATAAAAAACGTCTTTTATCCATCACTACTTATGCATCTCATCTTCAAATTATGCCGAAAAATTGCACGCTCATCCTGTCATGAGGCATTCATCACTTTGCAGGAACAAAATTTGGAAAATCTAATTTTTCATGAAAAAAAAAAATTTTCTCCCATCTCCACATGGCTATCCCATTTTGAAATACCCCGAAAAAGTTGAGTAATATCATTATCCATCGAAGAAAAAAAAAATTATTCGATTTTCGAATGGCCCCTGCATAACAGAAGGATTCAAATAACAAAAAACTTATAAAATGACTCATTATTCTTCCTCGCGGTACTGTCGTATTTTTATTCCAAAAGTATATAAAAAAACCAAAAAAATCTTTTTTTATTCATCAAAATCGGCCAATTTGTTCGCAAGATATGATTTTTCAAAAATTTGAGATTTTGTTATTTGTCCTGGCCAAACAATTAATGTTAAAGGAGCGGAAATTTAGAGAAAGCATGTACTCATGTAATACTTGGCTGGGAGCATGCTAATTCAAGATTCAGAGAAACAAAAAATTCCAGGGTGGCTAAGTTGACATACAATGTCCCATATACCATATATATGTGTGCATGACCACGGAGGAGTAGTAATTCCTTTTGACCCATCCCATCCTTTAGGAATATTTATGAAATTTATTTATACAGTTTACCCAATTTCTGAAGTTACGCAACGAGCATTCCTTACGACTGAGTTGACATGGAATGTCCCATATACAAGGTGTTTCAGAAGTACATGTACATCTGAACACCCTAGGATCAGGGGGTGATTCTGAGCAGAAAAGTCCTCTTGCACTTTTTGATCAGACTC
>NW_021681782.1:46418-46635 GCF_001412515.2 Diachasma alloeum
CTCTCTCTCTCTCGCTCTCTCTCTCTCTCTCTCTCTCTCTCTCTCTCTCTCTCTCTCTCTCTCTCTCTGTCTCTCTCTCTCTCTCTCTCTCTCTCTTTCTCTCTCTGTTTCTGTGTCTCTCTGTCTCTCTGTCTCTCTGTCTCTCTCGCTCTCTCTCTCTCTCTCTTTCTCTCTCTGTTTCTGTGTCTCTCTGTCTCTCTGTCTCTCTGTCTCTCTC
>NW_021681783.1:0-181 GCF_001412515.2 Diachasma alloeum
CCCTGATTATGAAAACCGTGGGGCAAAATGGGTTTGTTTATCATTTTTTTAGTTGACAGGCCCCCACCCCGCTCGCACTCATTAAGAGAATAATGGGGCAAAATGGGTTTGTTTGTCATTTCCCAAATTAACTTCCCCCCTCGACCCCTCTCGCTTATTAAGAAAATAATTGGGTGAAATT
>NW_021681783.1:408-640 GCF_001412515.2 Diachasma alloeum
CCCATGAAACCCACAATAATGGATTTCAGAATTAAACAGAAAGGGCAGAATGGGTTTGCGAGCAATTTTCCGTGTTTTCCGTTTTCCCCCCCCCCTCTCGCTCATAAAAAAAAACAACAAATGGGGCAAATTGGACCTGTTAGCTATTTCCCAAATTGACCCCTCCCCCGCCCCTGCCCCTGATTATGGAAACCGTGGGGCGGAATGGGTTTGTTTATCATTTCCCGAGTTC
>NW_021681783.1:914-9900 GCF_001412515.2 Diachasma alloeum
AGCAATTTCCCGAATTGACTCCCCCCCTTCCGCTCCCTCTCGCTCATTGAGAAAATTATGGGGCAAAACGGGTTTGTTTATCGTTTTCCGACTTGCTCAATCAGAAAATAAATAACAAATGGGNGCGCCATCTCGCGGCATTCTCCCATCTGAACTTCTTTACCACACAGCACACCATCAATAATTTCTCCTAATTATACAAAATAACCTATTAATGGGTATTAATTGGGACCAATTGTTTGTCTATCAGCATTTAAATAATTTTTTGATTATATTCCAATCATTTTTGGCCCATTTTTCGCCTTAAAATGACATCCATGCACATCCATGCTACATCCATGCTACAACATGGATGTACCATGGAACCTCAATCGCCAGGGTAGCGCAGGGAAGGGCAAGAAGTGCTCATCGAGCAGGGGGGTGACACTCTGCTTTCTAGCCCGATCCGTTAACGTGGCTCCGTGGTGTGGCGCCACTTGTCATGCGCGTTGGAATTAGAAGGTCGTATGCCCTGATAATTGATCAGAGACATCAGAGACAAAAACATTATGAATCAACTTTTTTTTAGTGGTAATTTCAATTGGTTTAAACAAAAAAAAAACGATAGAAAGACAAAATAATGTAATTCATTGAATATTTTCATATTAAAAAAAAAAGATTAATAGAAAATGAAACTGTTAAAAGTAGGAAAAAACAAATTGCTCATCATTTTCTCGTAGTTCATTACATTCGTTCAAATATGTCCAAATCGGCCGAGAGGGAATGAAAACATTTTCAGTATGATAAAAATACACAAGTTTTATTCGGAAATTTTTTTCTCTCATCTTAATTTTCCAGATTGTGCAGATGAAAATGTGCATTGACACGTTGCATCTTGCCACTGTTTTCGGGATACTGGATCCTTTGGAACTCTAAATAAAGGTCCTGTATCGGGATTGTTTTTATAGCCAATCTTACAGTTTCCAACAATACAGCACATGTTTTTTTATGACAGCACTTCACCATGAACGTATAACAACACGCATTTTCACTCTCAAATGCACACCACTCTATTCTTATCATGTACACCGACTATTTATTCCCTGATTATTTCTGCATTTTCAATAACATTGAACTAGTCGGAATCAGAATAAATCGAATCAAATCACGAAGGTTATGTAATACGTTAGTTCCATAAACCACCGAACGCGCAAGACAAGATTTAAACAAAAATGTAACATTTTTGCAATGAGAGAATGAGTGATATTAGATTATTTTTGCTTATTTTGAAATTGTGTGTGCATAAATTCCAAAACAGTATCAACAAATTTGGTATTCAAGCGTAATAGACACTAAATCTAACAGTTAAGAGCGGAACGTGGACCATTGTAGTCACTTTATAATGAACTATATCGAAAGTTGTCGCACCATCCGTATCCATATCCATATCGAAACATCTCGAATTATGTCTCACACCCACGACTCAGTGTCTCATTGGTATCTTCGCGCTGCGGCGCACTGTCAGACTAGTGACTATAAAAAAGAAATTATGCAACAATTTTCATTACTTGTTGTTTGGGTGCGAATTAAACAGATTAACGAGGCTCCTTAACTATTAAATCCCTTAGTTAACTGTTTACGAATGCTATTAATAGTTGAGAAGCCGCATTAACAGCAAGTAAATCCTTCCATCAGTGATAGTTAACCATTATATCCGTTTTACCTCACCGTTTCACTTTGCCCCACCCTCAGCAATTTCAATTTCTTGTTTTTAGGGAATTATGTTCGATCACTAGGTTTTCACACATTTTCATCTTTTTGTATTCATATCATGAATTGTAGCGTCAATTAATATTCATGATATTTTTTTCTATTATCTTGGGGGATGTACATTGAAGTTATGATCATTTTTCAATTCATTTTCGAATTTGTTATATTTTTAATTACACGTCGAAAATAACTGTGAGCTTATTCGTTCGAACACTGGACGATTCACCCTATCTTGGAAAATATTGAGAACCTATCGAGACATAGATGCAGCAAAAAACGCGGGATTTTTTAACGAATAAAAGGGATTTTGACTTTTTTCGCTAAGTGCAATAGTNGGAGACATGATGCGGCAAAAAACGCAGGATTTTCTAACGAATAAAAGGGTCTTTGACTTTTTTCGCTAAGTGAAATAGTTATCGAGATATCAATATTTGCTTATCGTAGCGCGCTGCAAAGTCAGTACGTCTTTGTCCCACGCGGAATCTTGTACGATGGCCTCTCTGTTCCTCTGATGAAGAGTATCGAGAGGCGACGCGCTAGCCATGAGAGCGATAGGGATGCAACTATTCAAGCTCCCGCGTGAGACAGAGACGCACTTCGTTCTCAGCGTGCTCCGGTAAACAAATATCGATCTCTCGATAACTATTTCACTTAGCGAAAAAAATCCAAAACCATTTGATTCATTAGAAAATCCCGCGTCTTTTACCCGCGTTATGTCTCGATAACTTCTTAATAGTTTCCGAGATATGTGCATCTAAAGTAACTGAAAAAAAATAATAATCAAAAGCCCAGCTTGGCTTCAGATCACATATTTTCAGAATTTGATTCTGAGCAGTTTGAAAAAAAATTTCAAATTCAGTGACTGCTGAAAAAAAGTCGGTACCCTTGTTACCGAAAAGTCAACCTCTAGCCCCATTTTTTTCACCCGCTGACTGGACTATTAATGTATAGTTCTCGCCACAAGAAAATGGTCTTCGGATTCACCCCCACCACCTCCCCATTCGTACTTGCTATACCATTTAACATGGGAGTGGGGAGACTTCAGGTTGGAACCGAATACCATTTTCGTGCAGGGACTTTATGAGAGATCTAACTCCACTAGCCCGCGACTGCGAAAACTCGAATGAATTCATTCAGGTATATTTTGAATGATTGTATGTATCTTTGCACAATTACTCTGACTTACCGGTCTGATGATGTGTGGTTATAACATGGTTGTTGCAATGAATATTCCAGGTAATGGATCGACAGATGGAAAATTCTTATCTTCAGATAGAGGCCAGTATGGTGTCCGATAGCATTTGAAAATAATGTCGCTCAAATCTACATACTGTAATTCCAGGTTGAGCTCTGAACATTTGAAACTCCCAAATTGGGTGGATTTGCGCATCCTTCTACCCAGACCTTCAGCAAATCCCGTGAAAAAGATTGAGGTTCAGCTTCCTTAGACACCAGGATACGTAGTGCGATATGGTACATCAAATAATGATCAAAAGTATTTTTTTCATAAACCCCGTAGTTTATCACAGGTCCAATATATAAAATTAATTGGCGTAATTCTGTGGCTTTCATACGATGGTATTGTGTAATATCAGTGGGTCGTCTTGAGAATTCCCGGGGTGTATACTCACTTATAAGGCGCATTCGCTCATTTATTATATCGATGCGTGTATTGTCAAGCCTAACGTAAGCCTCGAAGCGTCGATTGAAGGTGACTGTTACCTTTATCTGGCGCTTGACTGACCCCAACAAAGACAAGTGCATCCACTCAAAAGGTACTTGCAATACCAACCCGATTCCTAGCTTTGTCAGAAAACGTGGACCATGATCATCTTTCATCTCTCATCTTTCATCTATCATAGCAACATAATCGGCATCTGTTCGTACAGTTCCGTTCTTTTACATTTCGAAGAATTGTTATGGGCAGTGTGCCCTACGTGGTTCAGAAGAAAAGCTCTGGCTGGTGCATCAGCAATTATACATCGGATAGACAACTTTATGGTTTTGATACCGACTTGAATTCCTCCTTCTTCTTTAATTTTTTTCCACTCGACAACGAAATCAGCAAAAAAATATCGCGCAGACGCCGGTTTTTTCGTTCCACGGTAAATTCCAACAATAATGGGCGTGGATTTTTCTATGTTTGCAACTCGTATCTGGATAGGCCACATATTAATGGTACCCTGATGGTCCATATTCGCACCATCCGTGGTAATATCTATATCAAGATTGTCGGGTATGGGAGAAGCAATGCGGGTTAGATGATCCTTCAGCTGAGTGGCGATTCAAAGATGTAAATATTCTCCTGGAGATACTGTACGAAGTTGAAGCTTTTTCCGTGGAGTCTGAACCAATGTCCGGTGATTCGCAGGTAGATCTTGAAAGCATCGATGAGTTCGCAATAGTTTGAGTATTGCCGTTCCTTTCGATTGTTCTAACTTCAAATGAATGAAGAGATTCATCAGCTTCTCACGAAATGTCAGTTCCTCGTCGTCTGAAGAAGAATATTCATCCCAATGTTCATCATCACTGTCTGAATAATACCAATTATCATCATCACTATCTTCACTATCACTATAATACAGTCTTTCGAGTGATGGCCTTTTGGCGCGATTCTCCGGAGTCGATGCCATGGAGATGTACAGATCACTTCGATGGAAAAGCGGAACAATGCAAATGCGCGCACTTTACGCTGACATTACGCTGACTTTACGCTGACAAAAAAACAATAAAAATAAAAAGCCGTGCAAGAGACCTTTTTCACAAATCGTGAGCAAACCGTCAAACTTTTAAATTTTTGATCAATAGGTTTTTTTCAGTTTTGAATTATTTGTACATTTTCTGAAGTTTGTTCTTCTTTGCTCGATGACGGCCTGAGTTAGGAATTTTAATTACTTTATAAATTCTATTGAAAAAAAAGTACTAGCTATCGGCCAGATACATCTTTATTACTAGTCAATAACTTCCGATTTTAAGATAACGTATTTGATTAGTTATTGTTTTAGAAATAATAAAAAAAGAGAGGACGGAAACCATCTATATGGTAACTGTCGAGTTCCGAAAGCGCTTCAGGCGGCAGAGTGGGGGTAAAGCAGCTGTTGTTAACAGCAAAGAGTGGTGGAAGAGGCCATTTACCTCCACCATCGAGGTGGGGGTACCTCGGTGCAATTGAAGCCTTTGGTTGATGAAATAGCTATCAATCGACTTTTGATATATCGTGAGAAAAGTAAAAAAAATTGGACCCAACCCATTCTACCCCGTCCGTCAAAGTGGGAACGTCGTTTTCGCATATAGTCCAGTCGGCGGGCGAAAAAAATGGGACTAGATGTTGACTTTCCTTTAGAAGTCACCAATTTTGATAATTTTTTTTTCAAACTGCTCAGAATCAATTTCTGAAAACATGGGATCTAAAGCCAAGCTGGGCTTTTGATTATTTTTTTTTCAGTCACTTTAGATGCATATATCTCGGAAACTATTGAGAAGTTATCGAGACATGATATGGGAAAAAGACGCGGGATTTCCCAACGAACAAAATGGGTTTTGATTTTTTTCGCCAAGTGAAATAGTTATCGAGATATTGATATTTGTTTACCGGAGCACGGTGAGAACAAAGTGCGTCTCTGTCTCACGTGGGAACTTGTATAGTTGCCTCCCTATCACTCTCATGGCTATTGCGTCGTCTCTCGATGCTCTTCATTAGAGACCGAGACGCACTGAGTTCGCAGCGCGCTCCGATGAACAAATATCGATATCTCGATAACTATTTCGCTTGGCGAAAAGAATAAAAAACTATTTCGTTCATTAGGAAATCCTGCATCTTTTTCCCGCATCATATCTCGATAACTTCTCAATAGTTTCCGACATATGTGCATCTGAAGTGACTGAAAAAAAAAATCAAAAGCCCCGCTTGGCTTTAGATCGCATGGTTTCAGAAATTGATTCCGCGCAATTTGAAAAGAACATTATCAAAATCGGTGACTCGTGAAGAAAATTCGACGTCTAGCCCCTTTTTTTCGCCCGCTGACTGAATTAATACCATAACGAAAAATTATTGTTTTGAGAAATGAAAAATGACGAGATTGATGATACTTCATCTACCCAAAAAAAAAATTTATTTCTGGTATATGACATCATTTTTTATATCTTTTTTATGGCATACAAAAACTAACAAAATTGGTGAATTGAAAAAAAAATCCCATGATCGGATTAAGATGATCGAATACTAACTTTTATTCTATGGAATCTGATGAACATTTTGAAAAGAAATAGTTGGAATGGGATGAAAATTGTTATGCACTTCAAAGCCACAAACACGAAAACCGATGTTTTTGCTTGACGTATGGGGTGAAATCGGTTGTGTCCGGTTGGCTAGACAATTCTATTGAATTTCTACAGACTAGGTGTTTTGAATGTTGAAAGAAAAATATAGAAAGCCTAAACGAAATTGAAATTTTGAAGATTCAAATTCGTATCAAAAATCGGCAAAATCACACATATATTGTTCAAATGGGATACCTTCAGAGAGAGGATGGAATATTCAGTATTTTCGATGGCCACTTGCAAGATCCCTTACAACAGAAATTTTTCAAGATGAATAAGTAATATTCGTCATTTTATGACAATTTACTCGGAAAGGAAGGCTCACAACAGGGAAGAAAATTATGCCACTGCCCCCCTGCTGCCGGAAATCTCCAAGTTTCTCTCTAAGCCATCGGCACTCCAGCCCCGGGAGACAGAGCAGGTACGGCAACAGTGAGGCGCGTTTCAGAAGATAAGGCCCAGTACCGTCCACTTGCATAGACAAGATAAGGACAATAGAGTGCAACGTTGCCGCGGTCATGTGGCTCTTCTCCCTAAACGAAATAGGAAAAAATCCCGGATTCCTGTTTTTTAATATTAACAGTCATAGTATCAGAGACCCGATTCAAGCTGGTACTTTAATTCCAATTAATTAATTAATTAATTAATATTAACAGTCATAGTATCAGAGACCCGATTCAAGCTGGCACTTTAATTCCAATTTTTTTGAGTCGATTTATAAGCAAAATTAATTTCCACAACCTAAGAGAATAAAAATCGTCAATAATCGAAGACAAAAACTCTCTGGCTATCCAAAAATCATTGATATTGATATTTACAATTTACACTTGTACCTTATAAGGCACGGAAAGTCTCAGAAGATAGGTCCGTAGCAGGAACTGGGTCTGTGACCGGAATATTAGACAAGAACGAAATGGATTATATTCGAAAAACTATAATGTCTAGTATTCAATAATTTTTTGTCACATAAGAATCACGATATTGACCCCACCATGGGTTCTTTCTCCTTGAAAACTCTCCATGCAGGCTTTGTTTTATTTTTCTCGCTCAAAAATTTGTCAAAACACATGTAAGTTCGATGGCTGATTAGTCGCTTTGGAACCGCTTTTCTCTAATAGAAAATGGAAGGCGCGACCGAAAGATTCCATTGTAAGTGAATTTTACCAAAGTAGCAAGAAACCGCACGAAGAACGGAATGCAAAACTAACGGAAGGAGGCACTCTTTATCCGAAAGGTCTACGCTGTAGCCTCACAGGTAACATCATGCACCTGCCTATCCTCAGTTTCATTTACTAATGAAGGGAGGAAATCTTCATCCGAATTATCTACTTTGTAACCTCACAGGTAACATCGTACACCTGTCAATCCTCAGTGCTATTTACTGCAGCCTTCCAATATCGTTCCGAACTCGCAGTTAATTCAAGATTGCACCGATTCCTGTTGGTTTCCCACAGTTCCATTATCACCCGTATATGCAAGAAGGCGTACCGCAAAGGCAGCCTCATTTCTGTGCTGGTAGCATATCTCACGACGATTTGGTGCAACGCGTTGAATCGAGAGTAAAAATTGCTGTTAGGGATGAGTTCAGAAGGGAGAGACATTATAACCAGAAGCAAACCCAAAAACTCCGTTTTCTTCCTCTCAAATCTCTGGAAGAGATAAAGGCCATTGATGAGATCACCCCAGCAATGGAGGACCACTTTATTCAATGGGTGTTGTTTAACTGCGGGAAAAATCAAATCCCAAGGAGATTAGCATCATCGCTATTTGGAATAACAAAAGCTTCGAAGGAATTAAAACAGGAGCTCACAATAACCAAAAAAATGGCAGACAAGCACATTTTGAAGGATAATAAATATTGTGAACTGTTAATCACAGTGCTGAGACTAGCTCAGGAGAACTTGGCAGGTATGCCTGCAGCTGATCTTCGCCACATTTTGACGGAAGGTCTCAGAACTCGGAAAAATAGTAAAGAGTGGAAAAACCGCTGAAACCCATATACATCAATCGGCTCTTTTCAGAGCCACAACAAATTTCTAACATATGAATTCACTTCAAATTTCCACTTGAAAAAAAATTGATTTCTCTTGGAACTTTTTTTCCATTACGACAGATGATTTTTTTTCAAACAGCACTTGTTATATAATAGTCAATGCATCAAATTATGGCATTATATGGTATCTATCCGCCAATAATTGAATTAGAGAGTTCCGGTTGCGCTCATTCTGCTCGTTTTAAACTATACTTTTCGACAAAAAATCGAAAACTGCAAATTTGGAGGCCATTTTTCATAGACAGAATTGGCGGATTTGCTCATATGTAAAATTCAATGGCAAACATCTTTCATTGAAACCATTCTCTATCTCAGTTGAGTTTGCCGATAAACGCATCGGAGCTCGTCGACACTTCGCGCAAGTGTTAACGTGCTGCCCGCTTCGCCCCCAGCCCTGATAATTTATCTATCATAGTTGAAGAAAAAAGCTGTGAAACAAAAAATGTATATGTTTACATGACAAACAATTATTGTTTCAAACTTTTTTCCCTATTTGCAACAGTTTCCGTGATATGATAGTTTAAATTATTATATTGCTGTTATAAATAAATAGACTCGACTACAACGCAGAAAAACCAATTTGGATTCGGATCAAGCACCACCGAAAACGTAAATTCCAATGATGAAATTTCTTTTTCTTCTTTGTAGCATATACAGAAACTGGGCTTGCGTATTAACTACTATCTGTATTTCCACTCTAAAAAGTGGCTTGAAATAACATTTCGGTGGTATCAAATGTTTGTGAGTTTTTTCAGACTTTTAAAATNATATGTTTACATGACAAACAATTATTGTTTCAAACTTTTTTCCCTATTTGCAACAGTTTCCGTGATATGATAGTTTAAATTATTATATTGCTGTTAT
>NW_021681784.1:0-205 GCF_001412515.2 Diachasma alloeum
TTCAAAAATTCATTCCTCCGACCCTACGTGCGACTAAGGGATGAAATTTATGCCAACGTGTTGAGCGTTCAGTACACAATAAGTGACACAAATTTCATCCCTTAGCGCCTGTTAGGGAGGGAGGAGTAAATTTTTGAAAGAGCGAAGGGATTGAAAAAAAATTTTTTTTCAAATGAATTCTCCAAAGTGCGGAGATTGAAAAAAA
>NW_021681784.1:411-1925 GCF_001412515.2 Diachasma alloeum
TTAGGGAGGGAGGAGTGAATTTTTGAAAGAGCGAAGAGATTGAAAAAAAAATCATTTTTTCAAATGAATTCTCCAAAATGCGGAGATTGAAAAAAAAAATTTTTTTTCAATCTCTTCGCTCTTTCAAAAATTCACTCCTCCCTCCCTAACAGGTGCTGAGGGATGAAATTTGTGTCACTCATTGTGTATCAAATGCTCAACGGGTTGGCACAAATTTCATCTCCAAGTCGCAGTTAGGGTCGGAGGAATCAATTTTTGAATTGAAAACAAATTTTTTTTTAATCTCTTCGCACATTCGAAAATTCACCCCTCCGTCCCCAAAAGGCGCTAAGGGATGAAATTTGTTTCACTCATTGAGTATTAAATGCTCAACACGTTGGCACAAATTTCATCTCCAAGTCGCAGTTAGGGTCGGAGGAATCAATTTTTGAATTGAAAACAAATTTTTTTTTTAATCTCTTCGCACATTCGAAAATTCACCCCTCCGTCCCCAAAAGGCGCTAAGGGATGAAACTCATGTTATTGAATTGAGCATTTAATACTCAATAAGTGACACAAGTTTCATTCCACAGCTATAATTCGGGGCGGAGGGATGAATTTTCGAGCGAGACGCGCGTTCCCCGCGTCACTCGACGCTGTAACCAATGGAAAGACGATCGGTTGATCGTCCTTCCATTGCGTGTGGAGGGGGAATTACGTTCTCCATTCGTTCTCCCCTCTTCGTCATTCCAGCGAACAGAGAGAGAGAGAGAGTGTGAGAGAGAGAGAGAGAGAGCAATATCGTTGCCCTCTTTTGTTTCGTAGAATGGCGGGGCGGGTACACACGCATATGCTGCATGCGCATATGCTGCTGATCAACCGATCGTCTTTCCCAAAGAGGATAGACCTGAGTAGTGGCCCGGATCGGGGGGTTTGACTCAGTCCAAAAATTTTAGTTGGTACCCCGCGGGAAAGGCGGCGTCCCGGTCAATTTGTCGGTAAATGTGAGTCGGGTGCGTGAGTAACTCCGTAGTAGCAGTCCCGCTGTGACAGGGTCTGGTTCGGAGGGTGACTTTTGTCCGCCTTGTACTCAATGTTTCCTTTATGTTTTTCATTTGATTTATTCGCCGACTAATTAATATTAAGGGATGAAACAAAGATTGTTGAATGGAGAATTAAATTCCCCATCCTTCAACCCCCGTTTCATTCCATCATCTCTGTAATACAAAAATAAAAACTGCGACGAAATTCGCGGCGCTATGAAAAACCCAATGTTTTCTCGGCGTAGAGTGACTCCCCATTAATTCGCCCGCTAATTAAAAAATCGTCTCTCCCCTCCTAATTAACATTAAGGAATGAAACCAATGCTGTTCGATGGAGAATTAAATTCCCCATCCATCAACCCCCGTTTCATTCCTTAATCTCTCTAATAAAAAAATACAAACTGCGATGAAATTCTCGGCGCTATGAAAAACTCAATGGTTTCTCGGCGCAGAGGGCTTCCCCATTAATTCGCCCGCTAATTAAAAAATCGT
>NW_021681784.1:2257-3676 GCF_001412515.2 Diachasma alloeum
AAGTCGCGGCGCTATGAAAAACCCAATGTTTTCTGGGCGTAGAGTGACTCCGCATTAATTCGCCCGCTAATTAAAAAATCGTCTCTCCCCTCCTAATTAACATTAAGGAATGAAACCAATGCTGTTCGATGCAGAATTAAATTCCCCACCCAACAACCCCCGTTTCATCTCTTAATCTCTCTAATGAAAAAATTATAACTGCGACGAAATTTGCGGCGCTGTGAAAAACTCAATGGTTTCTCGGCGTAGTGAATCCCGGCAACTCGCCCGCTAATTAAAAAATCGTATCACTGCTACTAATTAACATTAAGGAATGAAACCAATGCTGTTCGATGCAGAATTAAATTCCCCACCCAACAACCCCCGTTTCATCTCTTAATCTCTCTAATGAAAAAATTATAACTGCGACGAAATTTGCGGCGCTGTGAAAAACTCAATGGTTTCTCGGCGTAGTGAATCCCGGCAACTCGCCCGCTAATTAAAAAATCGTATCACTGCTACTAATTAACATTAAGGAATGAAACCAATGCTGTTCGATGGAGAATTAAATTCCCCATCCTTCAACCCCCGTTTCATTCCTTAATCTCTGTAATAAAAAAATAAAAACTGCGACGAAATTCGCGGCGCTATGAAAAACTCAATGGTTTCTCGGCGCAGAGCGATTCCCCATTAATTCGCCCGCTAATTAAAAAATCGTCTCTCTCCTCCTAATTAACATTAAGGAATGAAACCAATGCTGTTCGATGGAGAATTAAATTCCCCATCCTTCAACCCCCGTTTCATTCCTTAATCTCTGTAATAAAAAAATAAAAACTGCGACGAAAGTCGCGGCGCTATGAAAAACTCAATGGTTTCTCGGCGCAGAGCGCTTCCCCATTAATTCGCCCGCTAATTAAAAAATCGTCTCTTTCCTCCTAATTAATATTAAGGAATGAAACCAATGCTGTTCGATGGAGAATTAAATTCCCAATCCTCCAACCCCCGTTTCATTCCTTAATCTCTGTAAAGAAAAAATAAAAACTGCGACGAAACTCGCGGCACTATAAAAAATTCAATGGTTTCTCGGCGCAGTGACTCGCCCGCTAATTAAAAGATCGTATCTCTGCTCCTATTTAACATTAAGGAATGAAACCAATGCTGTGCGATGGAGAATTAAATTCCCCATCCTTCAACCCCCGTTTCATTCCTTAATCTCTGTAAAGAAAAAATAAAAACTGCGACGAAACTCGCGGCACTATAAAAAATTCAATGGTTTCTCGGCGCAGTGACTCGCCCGCTAATTAAAAGATCGTATCTCTGCTCCTATTTAACATTAAGGAATGAAACTAATGCTGTGCGATGGAGAATTAAATTCCCCATCCTTCAACCCGCGTTTCATTCCATCATCTCTGTAATACAAAAATAAAAACTGCGACGAAA
>NW_021681785.1:0-1989 GCF_001412515.2 Diachasma alloeum
AACTGCGTGAAACACACAGGCGTATAAAACTTCAACTGCGTGAAACACATAGCCGTCTGAAAATGCAACTCCGTGAAACACACAGGCGTATAAAAATACAACTGCGTGAAACACACAGTAGTATAAAATTTCAACTGCGTGCAACACACAGGTGTATAAAACTTCAACTACGTGAAACACACAGGCGTATAAAAATGCAACTGCGTGAAACACACAAGTGTATACCAATACAACTGCGTGAAACACACAGACGTATAAAACTGCAACTGCGTGAAACACACAGGTGTATATAACTTGAACTGCGTGAAATACACAGCAGTATGAAAATTCGGCTGCGTGAAACACAAACTTCACGAATGCGTGGAGTGTATGGAGTGTACGGGAGTGACTCACGCAATGGTGCGAATAGTCATGGCCAAATTTTATTGAACTCATTTGTTCCGTAAACATTCGACTTACCTAATTAATTAGATTATTTTTAATTACGAAAACTTCACAAACGAACAATCGAACTACTGTGCAATTATTCAACTAATTCTAAACTCATTATTCTTATTATTGTTTTCCGAGGATTTCAATGTTAGTTTGATTACTGTTCAATAAAAACAAAGTAAACAAAGTTTCAAATGAATTATTTAAATTATGGCGCTTTATTCTAGTGAAAGTATGGTGGTCATAGGGACCCTACGTCGCTACTAGGGGTCTATGCGACAGAGGATAGAAGGGAATCCTCCATGGCACTGACTATAGAGTCTTGCGGCCGGATGGCAAGTGCATACAGATGGCGGAACATTCTTACCCCCACTCCTATCCCGTTCGACCTCCTTCTCTCTATTCTTCCTAACCGTAACCCAACGCACCTTGAACGCGGTCGAACGTGCAAATATGCACCACAGTAGACCGTATCCCCCCAACACGACTAAGAACAAAAATAAGTTTATACAACGTCCAGCATTTGTAGTGCCCGCCATTCGACACGGATTCATGGTGCCCTCACCTATACGTGTCAATCTGCCCCCAGTGCCAGCCGTCCCAGTGAGGCTTCCTTCACCCGTGACTTCTTCTTCTTCTTCTTTCATCGCTGTGGCAGTAGCTGACGCTCCTTCACCCATAACGACAGAGACAAACACATCACTCGGAAGAAATCAAACAATGGGTCTCCCGCCTACAGAAAGCAGTGATGGACATTATCGGTAATTTATTTTATTTTCGTCATTAGGCTCGAAAAAGCGCGACTCTAACCTCGCTTCGCTCGGTTCGATCGCGCTTTTCGAGCCCAATGACAAAAAATTTCGTTCCCCATACGGTCCACAAAGTATTTTCTGACGAATGTGGCTTTATAATCCGAGCCGAAGTGCTCGTCGTAACATAAAATATTATAGAGCACTCGGGCGATAAATTTCGTGATAAATTTCGTGATTTATGAGTTATTAATCGATTACTGTCCCTAAGCAAAATGCACTTACCTCGTTTTACCACTTAAGCACAGATATTGTTTTCTTTTTTAGGATGTACGAAGAAGGACTAAAAAATTATAAATCTTTGGCAAAAGTGTTGGTGGTCATAAATGAGAAGCAGAAAGTGACCTGGATGGAAGTCGTCAATCATATTGCTATGAAACATCGCAGCCCAAGTCAGTAAAATTAAATAACAATTAAATTTCAGTTTCATACAATTTTCATTAATCAAATTTCATTAATCGTCATTAATATTCCACGGTTAGAGAAAAAATTCATTAAAACAAGCAGGGGCAGAAAGCCTATTTGGTAAATTGCAAATGACTGTTTCGTTTTTTTCTCATTACTTCTTCCTTTTCTGCTACCAATTACATTGGTGATAAGCTTCCGAAGGGAAGCACACAAGAGATGAATGAAAATATTGAAAGTCGTGTTGTTCATTTGTTTTCGGCAATATTCCACTTTGCCCCGGTCTCCCCTATAAAATATATATATATATATATATATATATATATATATATATATATATATA
>NW_021681785.1:2076-2245 GCF_001412515.2 Diachasma alloeum
ATAGAAGGGAATCCTCCATGGCACTGACTATACAGTCTTGCGGCCGGATGGCAAGTGCATACAGATGGCGGAACATTCTTACCCCCACTCCTATCCCGTTCGACCTCCTTCTCTCTATTCTTCCTAACCGTAACCCAACGCACCTTGAACGCGGTCGAACGTGCAAATA
>NW_021681785.1:2416-2733 GCF_001412515.2 Diachasma alloeum
ATATATATATATATATATATATATATATATATATATATATATATATATATCCTTATATACATATATTTTACGATAATATTTTTCAGGCGCTATTTACCTGCCACTTCTTTTCTTCGATGACAAGTGGAAAGAGGAGACCACGAGTGTTTTAGTGAACAGCTCAACGGATATGAAGAACGTTCTCAGCACTATTTTTCCAATGGCTGGTGATGTGACGAAAGAAAGTTTACTCATGGTATCAGAACGTGGTGGGGAGTACGGTACCCAAGCATACAGTACCGACATGCGTTGGATTCTGCTCACCAGCTACAGGTTAA
>NW_021681786.1:0-152 GCF_001412515.2 Diachasma alloeum
AAAATCAGGGAATTCCACTCTGACATTTCTCTATTGTATGTATTTACCGCGAAAAAAAACCTTGTTCCTAGGAATTGATGTGTCTTTTTTAGGCAGCTGCATTTCAGAAATGCAATGAGCAAGCAATGTTAAAATTAAGTCATTTTGTAAAA
>NW_021681786.1:318-1706 GCF_001412515.2 Diachasma alloeum
TTCAAGGAATTTCGTCATTGCAAATTAAAAATTTCTATAAATTTCAGTCCAATTATATGTGTACGTCCACGTGAAGAGGGCCCATTTTATCGCATCTAATTTCCGAGATATTCACGTTTTGNACGATGAAAGAATGAAAGCAATATCGATCGATGGAGAATTATGTTCTAAATAGATGACAGCGGTTTCATTGCTTAATTTCTATTAGGAGAGGAGGAATGAATTTTAAAATCGTGCAGTAACTCCGGACAAGTTCTTCTCATTCACAAATTAATTTCTCCCCTCCCTAATTGAGATGTAGAAATGAAACTAAAGCCTACCGATCGACCATTGTATTTTTAATCAATGACATCGGTTTCATTTCTTAATCTCCGTTAGGAGCGGAGGAATGAATTTTCAAAAGCGCGGAGTAACCTCGAACGGTTTGNTATCGATCGAGAATAATATTCTCAATAAATAACAGTGGTTTCATTCCCTTGGTCTCTATTAGGAGAGGAGGAATGAATTTTCAAAACACGCAGTAACTCCGAACAAGTTCTTCTCATTCAAAAATTAATTTCTCCCCTCCCTAATTGAGATGAAGGAATGAAACTAAAGACTACAGATTGAGAATTGCATTTTTAATAAATGACATCGGTTTCATTTCGTAATCTCAGTTAGGAGCGGAGGAATGAATTTTCAAAAGCGTGGAGAAACCCCGAACGGCTCTCCGACGTAGAGTGAGCTCGGAGGAACTACCCCGATTGGAAAATTCATTTCTTGCACCGTAATTGAGATGAAGGATTGAAGCCAATGCCGATCGATCGAGAATTAAATTCTCAATAAATGACAACGATTTCATTCCTTAATCTCAAGTAGGAGCAGATGAATGAATTTTCGAACGCGTGGAGAAATCCCGAATGGCTCTCCGGCGTCGAGTGAGTCCGGAGGGGCTCCCATGATTGGAAGATTCATTTCTCCCCCCGCCCCCTAATTGCGAAGAGGAAATTAAAGCAACATGTATCGATCAAGAATAATACTCTCAATAAATGACAGTGGTTTCATTTCTTAATCTGTATTAGGAGAGGAGGAATGAATTTTCAAAGCGCGCAGTAACTCCGAACAAGTTCTTCTCATTCAAAAATTAATTTCTCCCCTCCCTAATTAAGATGAAGTAATGAAACCAAAGCATACCGATTGAGAATTATATTTTTAATAAATGACATCGGTTTCATCTCTTAATTTCAGTTAGGAACGAAGGAATGAATTTTCAAAAGCGCGGAGAAACCCCGAACGGCTTTCCGAAGTCGAGTCAGCCCGGAGGGGCTCACCCGATTGGAAAATTCATTTCTCCCACCCTAATAAAGATGAAGGAATGAAACCGATGCCGATCGATAGAGAATTAAATT
>NW_021681786.1:1791-2055 GCF_001412515.2 Diachasma alloeum
GCGCGGAGAAACCCCGAACGGCTCTCCGGCGTCGAGTGAGTCCGGAGTAGTCTAATGAACGAAGGTCTAACATACGAATGTTTGCTAATCAGGCTTCATTTTTTATACAATTTGTGATTTGGACATAAGAAACTAATGGCGGATGTTTAAGGTTCCCCAACGTTGTGCGGGGGTTGAAAAAGCCAAAAAAATACCCCTGAAAACCGTTTTTTCGGAATAACTCGTGAATAACGCGCTGTACGTCCAAAAACGTGGTATACAAAG
>NW_021681787.1:0-1469 GCF_001412515.2 Diachasma alloeum
CAAAAGCGCGGAGTAACCCCGAACGGTTCTCCGACGTCAAGTGAGGGGGCTCCCCCGATTGAAAAATTCATTTCTCCCCCCCCCCTTAAATTAAGCTGAAGGAATGAAACCAATGCCGATCGATTGAGAATTACCTTCTGAAGAAATGACAGCGATTTCATTCCTTAATCTCAAGTAGGAGCGGAGGAATGAATTTTCGAAAGCGCGGAAAAACCCCGAACGGCTCTCCGACGTCGAGTGAGCCCGGAGGGNAACCCCGAACGGCTCTCCGACGTCGAGTGAGCCCGGAGGGGCTCCCCTGATTGGAATATTCATTTCTGCCCCCCCCCCCCGCCCCCTTAATTGCGAAGAGGGAAAGAACGCAACATCTATCGATCGAGAAAAATATTCTCAATAAATGACAGTGGTTTCATTCCTTAGTCTCTATTAGGAGAGGAGGAATGAATTCTCAAACCGCGCAATAACTCAGAACATGTTCTTCTCATTCAAAAATTAATTTCTCCCCTCCCTAATTGAGATGAAGTAATGAAACCAAAGCTTACCGATTGAAAATTATATTTTTAATAAATGACATCGGTTGCATTTCTAAATCTCAGGTAGGAACGGAGGAATGAATTTTCAAAAGCGCGGAGAAACCCCGAACGGCTTTCTGACGCCGAGTGAGTCCGGAGGGGCTCTCCCGATTGGAAAATTCATGTCTCCCACCCTAACTAAGATGAAGGAATGAAACCGATGCCGATCAAAAGAGAATTAAATTCTCAATAAATGACAGCGGTTTCATTACTTAATCTCGAGTAGGAGCGGAGGAGTGAATTTTCAAACGCGCGGAGAAACCCCGAACGGCTCTACGACGTCGAGTGAGCCTGGAGGGGCTCCCCTGAATCGAAGATTCATTTCTCCCCCGCTCCCCGTAATTGTGAAGAAGGAATGAAAGCAACAGCTGTCGATCGAAAATTATATTCTTAATAAATGACAGCGGTTTCATTCCCTAATCTCTATTAGGAGAGGAAAAATGAATTTTCAAAGTGCGCAGTAACTCCGGACAAGTTCTTGTCATTCAAAAATTAATTGCTCCTCTCCCTTACTGAGATGAAGGAATGAAACCAAAGCCTACCGATCGAGAATTGTATTTTTAATAAATGACATCGGTTTCATTTCTTAATCTCTGTTAGGAGCGGAGGAATGAATTTTCAAAAGCGCGGAGAAACCCCGAACGGCTCTCCGACGTCGAGTGAGCTCGGAGGCACTCCCCCGATTGGAAAATTCATTTCTCCCACCCTAATTGAGAGGGAGGATTGAAGCCGATGCCGATCGATCGAGAATGAAATTCTCAATAAATAATAACGGTTTCATTCCTTAATCTCAAGTAGGAGCGGAGGAATGAATTTTCGAACGCGCGGAGAAATCCCGAATGGCTCTCCGGCGTCGAGTGAGTACGGAGGGGCTCCCCTGATTGGAAGAGTCATTTC
>NW_021681787.1:1631-2076 GCF_001412515.2 Diachasma alloeum
CCCGAATGGCTCTCCGGCGTCGAGTGAGTCCGGAGGGGCTCCCCTGATTGGAATATTCTTTTCTACCCTCCACCCCTAATTGCGAAGAGGGAATTAAAGCAACATCTATCGATCGAGAATAATATTCTCAATAAATGACAGTGGTTTCATTTCTTAATCTCTATTAGGAGAGGAGGAATGAATTTTCAAATGCGCGGAGAAACCCCGAACGGCTCTCCGGCATCGAGTGAGTCCGGACTAGTCCAATGAACGAAGGTCTAACATACGAATGTTTGCTAATCAGGCTCCATTTTTGATACAATTTGTGATTTAGGCATATGAAACTAATTGCGGATGTTTAAGGTTCCCCCAGTTTGGGCGGGGGTTGAAAAAGCCAAAAAACTACCCCTGAAAACCGTTTTTTCAAAATAACTCGTGAATAACGCGCTGTACGTCCAAAAACGTG
>NW_021681787.1:2149-2430 GCF_001412515.2 Diachasma alloeum
TTTTCCATTTAAAAAATTGAAGTTAATGAATTTTTTTTTGTAATTCGGAATATCAGTGTTTTTTTTTTCAATAGCTTGTTTATTTATTCAGAGCGGATTTAATATATGTTGCTATTTATATCTTGACATTGAAACGATGAATTTCTTTTTTTTTCCATATTAGAACATTTACCACAAATTTTATCTTGATGGGTACCCGCGAATCTCCTATGGATTCAAAGTTAAACGCAACTTTCTAGCTCCAACCCCTAAATCCGGCGCCGGGAATGAGAACCTTTTGT
>NW_021681788.1:0-14545 GCF_001412515.2 Diachasma alloeum
GTTTCATGTCTTAATCTCAGTTAGGAGCGGAGGAATGAATTTTCAAAAGCGCGGAGTAACCCCGAACGGTTCTCCGGCGTCGAGTGAGCCCGGAAGGGCTCCCCCGATTGGAAAATTAATTTCTCCCCCCCTAATTGCGATGAAGGAATGAAAGCAGCATCTATCGATCGAGAATTATATTCGCAATAAATGACAGCGGTTTCATTCCTTAATCTCTATTAGGAGAGGAGGAATGAATTTTCAAAGCGCGCAGTAACTGCAGACAAGTTCTTCTCATTCAAAAATTAATTTTTCCCCTCCCTAATTGAGATGAAGGAATCAAACCAAAGCCCACCCGATCGAGAATTGTATTTTTAATAAATGACATCGGTTTCATTTCTTCATCTCAATTAGGGAGGGGAGAAATGAATTTTTGAATGAGAAGCATGGGTCGTTGAAAATTCATTCCTCCGCTCCTAATTGAGATTAAGGAATGAAACCGCTGTCATTTATTCAAAATACAATTCTCGATCGATAGGCTTCGGTCTGATTCCTTCATCTCAATTAGGGAGGGGAGAAATTAATTTTTGAATGAGAACTTGTCCGGAGTTACTGCGCGCTTTGAAAATTCATTCCTCCTCTCCTAATAGAGATTAAAGAACGAACCCGCTGTTATTTATTGAGAATACAATTCTCGATCGATAGATGTTGCTTTCATTCCTTCATCGCAATTAGGGGGGAAGAAATGAATTTTCCAATCTGGGGAGCCCCTCCGGGCTCATGCACCGCCGCTACAAAATTTTGCGGTTGAAGCTTCTACATAAGCGCTGGCAGTCTCCCCTATAATCTCTGGTCATTCCATTGAAAATGAGAATAATGGCGCCATCTCTTAGCGTGGCGCTGCACTTAAAATTACAACTGTTGAGACATTTGCTAAGGATACCTGCAATACCGAGCCCTGTTTAACCGACTCATCAAAATATGTCCATCTGAGAATTTGTCCATAAATTTTCGTGTCCATCTGTACTGCGCAGATTCGTGCCGCCGCCATTTTCCCTAGATCGTGTCCAAAATGGAATTTGTCCATCTGAGATTGTACAAACGATCCCCCCGGAGTTCGTTGGGTGACGCCAAGCGGAGCGGTTCACTCGGTCGCTCCGTACTACAGGATATTCTAGCCCGAGTTGGGAACATATCCTGTTTCTTTAACATCTATTCCTTTTTTTCCATTTTCCTTTCTTCTTTTCCTTTCTGCTCCTTCTTTTCCTTCCTTCCTCTTCTTTTCCTTTCTTTTTGGCTCTCCGAGAATTAATAGTAGTCTTAAAGACTACCAACGAACTCCGCAGTATATAGAATAAGTGGAAATAAAATCGAAGATCAGATTTAAAGTGTGCTGAAAGTGGAAGTTCCGAATAAATTCTTTCAAGATTTCTATACTAGCCGTGGAATTATCTTTGAAGGAAATTTCATTTTGTAAATTCAGTTCAACTTTTTGCGGAATTAAAATTGGAGATTTGGTGAAAGAACAATATTTTGGATTTTAATTCTCGGGAAAAATCGATCGGAATTCATATAATGGACACAAGACATCGCGGATACCATTGAATAACATCTATTCTTACACCAAGGACACACGAATGTAAACATCAATCATCAAGTGAATCAAACAAGAAAAGAAAGAAGTTTTGAACTATTCGGTACTGCCCCCTGGGGGGTGTAACCATAACCATCAATTACTTGGAGGAGAAATGGTGCTTGCCTCTACTGCTGTTAGAGGATATAACCAATTACGAATAGAAGAAGTAGAAACGATCCCCCCCCTTTGGCGAGTCCAATAGAGCGCCAAATAGCTCTCTGGCTACACCGTCAAGGGGATTGCATCAAAAATGAAGAAAAAAATAAACAGCGAAAACGTCTGGAAAAGCTTATAAATAATAATAAGTGATACGATGATTGTATTCTCAAGACTTGGACTAGTTTTATAATTAATATTGGACTCGCAAGTATTTTTTTTTTTTAGATAATTCTTATAAGGAATGATTGAGCTAGTGAGAAGGCACTGAGCTGCAATATTATTATTAGTGTTTCAATCATCATTCAATGGAGTGCAGACGTTGTCATTTTTTAAAGAGAACGAAATCTTTTGCGATTACTAAAGTGTTATTTTGAGATATAAACTTGAAGAGCTATTGAAGATGCATGTCAAAGAGAATTAGGAGAAAGAGGCATTTAGTGTAATAAGATTTTGAGATAGTATCACTGATTGTTCAATTACGAATCATTAAAGTACATCATTTCATACATTAGGGAGGAGAAAAACTTGAGTGATTAATGATATATATGTATATTATTTGGAGACTTAGTTTGAAGATTTTTATATTATATACGCCAGAATCTATTTGATGAATCGTTGTCAGTTGAAACATTGCAGAAGATAATAAATGCGTTTGGTATTTTTCAATAGACCCTAGTAATAACACTTTTCTTCAGTGAATGTAAGAAAATTGTTACTATTTACTGCGTAAATGAAAATTTCGTGTTTTGATCTGATTTTTTAATAAAAATCAATTTTTAGCAATTATTCTGATGGAAATTAACTTGTCGAAATTGCTAAAAATTGATTTAGATCAGCAAATCAGATCAAAAGAGGAAATTTTCATTTACGCTGTAAATAATAACAATTCTTAAAAATAATCCCCCCCCCCTTCACCCCCCTATGTACTTGGTTATCTTGTGCATATGACGTACCGATGTCTCCACGTGTGATA
Organism: Diachasma alloeum; assembly: GCF_001412515.2. Taxonomy (NCBI): domain Eukaryota; kingdom Metazoa; phylum Arthropoda; class Insecta; order Hymenoptera; family Braconidae; genus Diachasma; species Diachasma alloeum. Next base: position 2,748 of record NW_021681788.1, read on the forward strand.
TCTAAATGGATGATCAAAAAGATGCCTGGAAAATATCCAATAGTTGACATATTGGCAGTTGTTTCGTTAACATTTTTTTAGATGAACATCTGGATAGCTCCAAGTTCACTAAATGTCGTCCTTTTTCTCACTGCCCAAGCAGCACAGTTCTGGAGGGTATCTGCAAGTATACCAAAAAGGCTGTCTAATGTCTGTCCAAAATGGTAACTTGTGTCTAGAAGTTACCTAGAAGTTAACTAAATGTTATCGTATGACTGCAAGATACCTTTTGGACGGACATTAGTCAGCCTTTTTGGTATACTTTCAGATATCTTTCGCAAGGTTTGCTACTTGGGTGTATTTGTCAAACTGTCCTCGGAAAAGTCATCTTTTCGATACCTATAAGTCCTGACATTTTGTTATTCATTCGACTCGATGTGAAGTTAACAAATTTGACTGTCGTCCAGTGCAGACATTAGATAGTCTTCCGGGCACACAAAGTTCAACTTTTTGGACTAGTCTAAAAGATATCCTCTATCCATTTGAAGATACGGAAATGTCATCTTAAAGATAACTCGGTGCTCCTTGGGTAATTACCCAATTATTGGTGGCGTCTATTGTTACGTTCCAAGCTGGTTCTCCGTTGAACAGATGGCAGGTCCAATGCCCGTGGAGCGCTAAAGCACTCTGCTCCACAAGTGCGGGAATTTTCGAATAAAAATAATTGAACACGAACACCAATTTAATTAGATAATCCAATCGAAACGTTTATATTTACTTTTGAAAACTTAGAAGATATTTTACAACAACACTTTGGGTTTTTAAAACTTGAGAAGACGATAACAATTTCTCTCGAACTTCTCGTATCCACGTATGGGATGGATCTGCCCTTACTCTTACTCTAAAAATTAGTCTAAGTGTCGAAGACGAAGGGCTCATCCCACAGAAAAGAGTAGGGGACCAATCGTGGCCTTGAATCCAGGGAACAGTGTTGGGTGTTAACCCCCGCGATCGCTCGAGCTGGCCCAGCCCCAACTCTCGAGTCTACGTGACCTGAACAAAGGGCCTTACATGTGGTTTTTCGGGAGAGACAGAAAATGCTTGAATTTCACTCGGGGAAAATAAACTGTCTCCAGGAAAAGGTTTTACGACTCGAACCGTTTAATGTCAAGCTAGAATTGCACTCGAAAACTCTATATAAAAAAAACAATACAAAGGATCTTTTATTTTTGGATGGCCAGAGCTACGTCGAGAGACTCTTTAGATTTATTACTCGTTTCCTGTTTACGAGTTTCTCGAACTTACTTTCCAAAATTCTATATTTTCTTGTTTCCAAAACCGTGGGAATATTTCAACTAGCTTAAAAATAATATTGGATTTATAAAATTATCAGATAAAAATATTTGAATCTTAATGGTATAATCTAGTGGAATAATGGTAGTCATAGGGACTCTAGATGGTAACTAGTGGTTTACGCGACACTATAACTGCTCTGCGCATGCGTCAATCATGTTATGTATTTAAATAATGAGAAATAGGGGCGAGTGGGGCAAAATGAAACAGTCGAAAATACGGTTGTTTGACGGAATTCAATTTAAAAAAATTTTTTCTATCAACAATTTTTTAAAATTAATTTTTGCTTATCAACTTTTTTTTATTATTGCAAGTACTGATTAGAATAATAATTTTCCATTCAGTAAAATCGAAAATTATTGAGAAATTTTGACGGGTGAAGATTTGGTCAATGGATTAATTGAAAATAAAATGAAATAACAAATTCAAAGTCCAGAGGAAGGCCAAGAGGGAGACTCAGAAGGGAAAAAAAGAAAATGTGATACTGAATTTCATTGGAATGAAAAAAAAGTGTAATCGGCCTAATCTGATTAATTCGATTGTAATCAATTGAATTATAAGACGAATAAAAAATTATTATTATCATCAGTACTCCCAATATAAAAAAAGTTGATAAACAAAAGTTGATAAAAAAAATTTCTTTTCGTGTCACGGGACCTGAAAATTAATATACACACCTCGCCATGGAAAACATCACCCTCCCCCACGTGCTTGCCATCCTCGCCTGCACGTGGGGGACGGTGATCTGTTTTCCAAGGCTCGGGCATGTAATGTACTATTGCTTGAATTGCGTTAAATAGTCGTTTTCCGGCTCTTTTATTTTGCCTCACCCTCCCCTATTAATATGAGAACCATTAAGAGTAGAAGAATAGATTTTTTCATGATAAAAATGAAAATTGTGAAAGAATACAATATTAACAATCGTATAGTGTTTATTTACTATTACTTCATAATTTTCAACTCATCTTTCAAAATTTTATTGGATTATTTTGAATTATTCTCAATTATTTTTAAAGAAAAAACATTATAGATTATTTCGAAATTATTGTAATCCATATATGATTAATTATGAAGCTGTCTTAGATACGAAGTTTCCTCCTTTTTGTAGATGATGATTCCAGCGCCTGAAAATTAATTGAATAATCGAATTAACTTGAATTAATAATTACAATTATGAAATTATCTTGTTATCCAGTGATATTCATCACAACTATCAGAAAACATGATCGATAACAAATTTTCTTGGCTTCAAAAGGTAGAGCTTTTACCATCCAGCTGTTAGACCCACTTTTTCACAAGGTAGGGTGAACTGCCCATATGCGGAACACTACCCAAGAACGGAACATTTCTCAGATTTTACGAGATTTCTCAAATTTCGGCCAAGCTATCGATTTGATTTTTTTTTCTAAATTAAGTTTATCTCCCTCCTCATGACGTCATCACAAATCTGATCGGCTATCGATTACCTCCTGCTGAATATTGGAGAAAAATCCTGGCAGCAGCCAGTTTGCGGCGATTGATAGTTCTGCGTGCCATTTGACGGTTGTTTTTGAAGCGATGTTTATTAGATTTTAAATCACAAAATGCGGTAAGTTGTAATTGATATTGATATAAAATCCCTCATTCTTCAATATTTCCATATCAATTTCATCAGAAAAATGCTATTGTATTGAATATATGGGGGTTCCGTCTTTAGGGTTAGTTTTCCACGCAATTCCAAACGAACGGAACACTCATACGGGTGGATACCTATGTCAAGTGGGAATACGGTGATACTGTGGAAAGTGTATTGGCGGTTAATGAACTAATAATTTAATGAAGTTAATCGGAATCGTATCCCTAAATTAGTTTATTTTCTTCATTTTTTCGCGTAGATGGCTTCAAAAGGTAAAAACACACGAAAAATACACGAAGAGGAGGGAGAACAATCAGCCAAGGCAGAAGAGGTTAGGAAACCCTCTCAACGGTTTAAATACACAAAAAAAATCTAGAAGAAGCGATTGAGGCTGTGAAATCGGGGAACAGCTCTCTAAATAATGCATCAATTAATTATGGTATTCCCAAAACTACATTGCATTCACGAGTCAACGACTAAGTATCTGGATACTCTCATGGTCGTCAGTCTGTATTGATAGTTGGGGAAATCCACCGAAAAGATATAAATTTCGGGAGGAATTGAACAAAATTGTATATTTTCTGATTAATATCCTCCTCGATATGACTTCGCATCAGGAATTAATCTCTCAACGTCACACTAACCTCCAATGTTCCGTAAATGGGCAGACGATGTTCCACTCTTGGCAAAAGTGTTCCGTCCTTGGTATATTCGATGTGCGTGTACTTATTAATTATTTCCAATTATTTCCCATCAAGTGATAGGTTCCTTCATTTTTTCTCAGAAAATAGACTAAATTTGGAATTAGGCAGTATTTTTCTTAAATTTTTCAAGAGAAAATCTCAATATTTCATGACTGTGTAAACGTCTGAAAGGGCTTAAATGTTCCGTAAATGGGCAGTTCACCCTAATGCATAATTATCGTTTCGAAATTCCCATCAAGAAGTCAAAACCATTGTCATTAATTTTAGAACTTTTCTGGTGTTTATAGATTTGTGGAATAATTCTCAAAAGATCTTCTTTGTCAGCAATTTCCTTAGATGAGAAAATGTTTTGAAATCTTCTGCTAAAATCATTCGTTCCCGAAGGAAAAGTATAGTTAATTACTTCAAATCGAATAGTCGTAAAATTGTTCTTTTTAACATGAAATCATCCCGATAATTATCATTTCTACGATGAAAAGTGAAAAAAACTATCTATACTGAGGCGTTCTCAAGATACATCATGAATGCATGATTAACGATTTGAATATTCAGTCAACAAATTGAGAAAACCCTGCAGTTAATTGTTATGAAATTCTCTCTTTTATGTTTATTAATTTTGTGGTTAATCGACGAATTACCTACATGAAATCGAGAAGAGATGAGAGTTATCGAAAGCATTATAGAGAGACGGGGAGAGTGATAAGTGGGGATAACAATTTTGGGGTAATCGGACGGTGTGAAACACTGATCGCCCCCTGTCTTCGTCGTATTCTGATTGTGTATTGACGTCAATTTTATTGTGCGAGCTCGCTAGTTTTTTTTGTAAAGATACTAAGTTGATTAATTTGTTAACAAGGAATTGAATAGCTTCAAGATATGTGTCGACGATCTGAAATAAAGTAAATCTGAATAAAGACAAGTATATTTGTAGGAATAATCATATATTGAACTGTTTTTGACGACGAGATTAAACGGTTATGAGGACTCACGATTTATTAATTGATATCAAGAGTTTCTGAAATTATATTGTCGGTATGGGTGGGTATACAACATTTTCGTGCATTTCTTTAAATTATTAATCCTCTCCCTCTATTTTTATTTACTGTTGGTATTTTATTAAAATGTTCAATTTAGTTCCAATGCTATTTTTACGATTTATTTGTGAAATTCTGAATTGATTTCGTGCCTATCATCGGCATATTTTCATTGGCGTCTGATTGAATTAATATGATGAATATTCTATATGAAGCTTTGTTTGTAATATTCAAATATTTGCTCGTGATTGTTATATATTTCTTAATTGAATTTTTTTCTTAAGAAAATTCGAGGTAACATCAATCTGATTATTCTAATTTATTTGGTGATTTTTATTGCTCTTCTGTTGATGATAAATTTTATTACGATCATTGTATTATTCCTTGCTTGAAAAAGTTATAAATTTATTTCAAATTCTTTCCCTACAACTAATCGAGCGTAAATATCAAAAACATTACAAGTTTCAGGAAAAATGTCTACAAACCTTTCTAAAAACAGATAATTAAAAGAATTGATTCTCCAGAAGTTCTCCACTAGAATAGACACTTGCTCATAAACTTACCGATGATTTCCTCCTCTTCGTTCTCTTGCTTACTCCAAAAATTGCATTGAAAGACGATTGCAAATCAATCTTATTAATCACTTTCTTCTCCTTCTTTTTTTGCGTCTTTGTCTCCTTCTCCTTTTCCCCTTTCTCAATATTCTTCAACCTTTCCATTAGAATTTCCTTCGAAAGTGACTCTCCAGATTTTCTCAGCAACTCCTCATCGAAGAGGAGATATCTCTTGGGGATCTGCGGCTCTAACACTGCACCATCCCCTTCTCCGAACACCCCTCTCTCCGTCTTGACATCATTTTCAAGATAACAGATTGCAACATCGCAAACAGTTCGAATCTTGGAATTGATTAAATCGTCGTCAGGAGTAAGTGCATCCCTACAAACTCGCAATCTCTGCATCAACAGCTTGAAGAATCTTTGGACAACAATGGAATAAGAAGCCAATTAATAATATGTATTTAAGAAAAGAAAATGTGAATCCAAATAGATAATACAATTTTTCGGGTTTCTTCTAATTGGAGAGGACAAAATAAAGGTTTCAAAACTGTCTCAAGTTTCTCGAAGTCTCGGGGAGAAGAATATCAGAGTTATTGGCATAACTCCACCTACCTAGCCCAGGTTAATTGAACAATACTAAAAACAATTTTGGTACCCAATTTCTTTAACCCTTGATCACTCGTCGCTCACTGAGCGCGGCGCCGCCCGTTTTCGTTTTTTTTATATTTTAGCGTGTTACTTGATGCTTAAAAATTCTGAAAAAATTAGAGTTCCCATCAGTTCAATCCGTTTATTAAGCTTTGGCGTTGTCCGTTTTTTTTCTTCGGAAATTTGTTTAGCTAAAAAATGAAAAGAAACGTCGAATGAACAGAAAAGTAGCGCCGCACCGCCCGGTGCGAGAGAGTCGCTGTTGACCTCTCGAGCAACAGTGTTGCTATTTTCACTGCCACACTTGAAATGCGCGCATAGCACTAAGTGTCAAGGTGGCAACAGCGCACTCGGTTTAACTCAGCGGCGGTGCGCTAACCGTGCAACGGATGAAAGCTGGCGGCCGAGCGCGAGTGATCGAGGGTTAACTAGAAACTGCAATAGAGAATGTTCGAAATGATTTCAAGGCATGATGGAGAAATAAAAAATAAAGTTTTTCCAATTAGCCTTTTTCAACGTTTCGCAAATTATTTCAACAATCCCAACAAACAAATTAACTAAAATGATTTTTCTAACATCCCTTAGAATCCTTTCGGATATTAACGACAATGGAGATGAGCCAAAACATTCAAAAAGATCTTTTGATGATTTCTCTGAAGAAAAAAAATGAAGAAAACCCCCTTCTGTAAGACAATTGTACACGAGCATCTTCAGGACTACTAGCTTCATCGAAAAACTTTCTTTGTGAATCCCTTTTTAATTTTTATTTGCTTACAATATTTTCCGAATGATCAAAAGATCTACTTGCGATCCCTCATCTATAACCCTTATATTTAATTACAAAATAATGTACATGAGCAAAACAATGGCTGACTTGCAACACTGCATACCTAAACATTTGCTCCTTTTCTTCTCCATCCCCCTCGAACCAATAGTCCATAACAAACTCCACCCCCCTCTTAACTTCCACCAACTCCTTATCCCAGTTGGTTTCCTTTCCTTTCCAATGCACAAGAATCACCACAGCATAGATCACCGCACACTCCGGCTTGATGTTCTCCAACACCTTCTCCCCTGTCTCCCCCAATCCATCCAATCTCATCAATTTCATCAAGTTCTTCTTACTCTTCCGAATTTGCATAATCATTCCCCTTTTCAACCCCTCCCTCAAATCTTTGTCCTTCTCGAGGCCCCCGAGTACAAAGAATCCCATGAAATCAATCGGCAGACACTTTGTCGAACAATTGCGACTCAACCCTCTCTTCAGCTTCAAATGGAAACCTTTCCTGACTTCATAAACATCATCCAGCATCAGTTTTGATAGCTCATAGAATTGCTTCGGCTCCAATTTGTCCCCGATCTTCTCAAATCTGCAGAGCTTCAACAGACAAGCACCTGCTTGAAGCCTCAACCAAGACTTCTCGTCAGCTCGAAAATTCCCAAGTCTATCAACATTTCCATTCTGCGATATGAAAGTCATTAATAGTCGAATAATCTCGATGATCCAGGACTCTTGGACTGAACGGGATATCACCCATCTCGTGACACATTTCATCGCTTCCAATCTACAAATCGTTCCCAGCGGCAAAGCTTTCTTCTCAGACCAAGCCTTCTTCACAGTTTTGTCACCAGACTCGTCCGGATAAAACCGCAGAACTTTCATATAAACCCTCTTTATTAGTCCATAAATCATTTTATCAGATCCCTCGCCAAACCATGCAATATACCCCAAACTCGCAATTGCAGTCCTCGACTCCTTAAATGGATCCATCAAACAAGCCTCGATGTTCTCCAGGAAAACCTTGAGAATCTTCTCATCTTTGAAAAGCGGTTGACCGCACATGAGTTTCACAGCGGCCTTGGCCTCTTCCGTAGTCCCAGAAATGATGAAGCTTTTGCAATATTCTTCCAGAGCTGTCCAAGTGGATGGAATTTTATCTAAGGCCGTGAGTTTGCCGATGTTCGTCAGGATATGGAGGACATTGACAGTGATTGATGGGTTTTTTATTTTGAGAAAGCTTACGAGCGTGTGATATATTCCACCGTCAATGAAATAAGGAGCAGAAGAAAAGGAGAGAATCTCCAGAAGTTTGAACCCTTTTTTTGCTGCTGTTCTCGAATCCAATCCAATATCTTCAATAATCTCGTGATTATGTCTCAAAACAGCCTTCAGGTACCCAATCAAGACACGGACTGCTGTTTCATCGATGACCATCAAACAGGAACGCTCCAGCAAGGTCCTAACAGTGTTATAATAAGGATCTGTCGTATCTAAATCTCCAATCTTACTCAAAATCGTGTTAGTGAGGTCCTCAGATTGCGCGCAAGTAACGTTTGGCTGAAGAACTGTCTTCATGTCTTCCGCCAAGGAAGGATCCTCGTCAATGGCCTCAAAGAACTTCTGAAGATTCACTTCCGTTTCAGCTGGATTCTTAATTGATCTTGGAAAGAACTTGGAAAATAATTTCAACTGCTTCTGAGCCAATTTCTCGAGTTCTTTAACTCTCAGCTCATCAGTTTCGACTCTCAACTCTCTTCGTGACTCAAAAAGTTCTATTAAACATTTTCGAATTGTGAATCGATGGATTTGAAGCGCTGTGAATGCCCTACAAGCATCATCATTCAACTGAGTGAAAACATAATAGAGTGTCATCATTCTGTCCTGCACTTCAGCATGAAAATTCATAAACCATGTGTTGAGAATTTTCTCGACGTACATTCGATCCCTCTCATCTTCGATGTAGTAACCACATACAACTTCGTTCACTATTAACGACATTACGGATTTCGTAACGTCAGGTGTTCGAAAATTCTTCAATGCCTTGGATTTATCTGAATGAATGATTGATGAAAGTTGTTTCAGAGTGTGCTTTCGAACTACATAGTCCTTGTCCAGACCTCTTTCTTTGATTATGCTCAAGAGGCCTTGATCTGAAAGTAGCTCGGGCTCTTCCTCTGCAGCAGAGACTATCGTCGTAATCACTTCTGCTCTTACTTGGGGTGAACAATCCCGCTGTACCAGTTTGAGGAGTTCAATGATTTCATCACGTGTTGAACAATCTAGTAGAAAAATCTTCGCTCCTTCTAAACATATTATTCTGATCTTCTCGTTTTTGTCTGAGAAATTCGACAAAAAAAGTTTCCAGTAGTTTTCCGAATGTTCGTTTTGCAATAACTCGAAGAGGATGACTACTGCTTTGGATTTAATATTGTAGTCTGAAGACTTGAGCAGAGTGATGAGTTGTGGAAGAATGTAACTTTGTATTTCGGGATAGATCGAGGAGATTCCTGAGATTATTGGGTGTACTTGGTCGAGGACGTCATGACTTGTGATGTTGATGAGGATCTTCAAGAAGTCCTGAGCCAGTAGTGGCTGTAGGATTCTCTTGGAATCGAGTAATATTTTCTCTGAGAATTTATGAACTGTCTTATTGCTAGTGCATGTTAGGTTCAGGAAAATAAAGGGAAGGACACCCTCGACAATTTTTCGAGGAGAATTGATTAGGTTCGTTATTAGAATGGAGATTAGTCGATAGATATCTTGCTGGGAGTTTTTGTCGATGATATCGAAGAGAACTGCAATCAGTCGTTGGAGGATTCTGTGAGTTGTAGAGATTTCGCTGAAATTTGAGCAGAGAGCGAAAGCGTTTGATCGAGTCAGATTCGCGAGAATGCATTCGGATTCCTCGTAGAAAGGGGATGAAGGGTCCTTGAGAGGTTTTAGGTGGTCTATGAGGAAACGGAGGACCGTGAACAGGGTGTAAGGGGTGTTTGAGAAGGGGGACATAGGGTAGAATACGCGAAAAATGTTAGAGTGACAGATAGCAGCGCAGAGTTGAATGGTTTTGTTGGAGTTGGCGAGAAATAAGCGTTCATTCGCGAGGTGGTAGGCAAGAGTTTCATAAATCTGGTAGCTTTTTGAGTCTGACGTTCTCCAGACTGCGAGCTTCTCGGAGAGAACCTGAAAGAAGAAATGTGATGGATTGGGAATTGTTTTGTGGTTTTAGGGGAAGATAAAACTCGAATGTTCAATTCGAATCAGGTTATTGGTTTTTTTCACGAATTGGGGCTCCTGTTCTGAGAGTACAGAGGGAAAGAGGGATTTAGAGTGTAGAGCCAAGTGTCAAGATAGTTTTTTCGTGTTGTAGTGGGGTATCGAAAAGGTCTTCTGAATTTTCCATTAAATTCCCCAGTTTCTCTTAGATGGCTGAGTGAGAGGAGGGAACTTGAATAATGAAAATTGATAGTTTTGTTGATTATGCATATAATATGGAAACGAGGATTTTTACGCTGAGAAAAAAAAAATTTGCGAAATATTCATGTACTCGAGAGACGCATTTGATTTTTCAAAATCGTATTTTTTCCATCGAGTCATTCCTGGATGAGCCTGACTAGGTTTCAATTATAACAATCATGTTGTTCTAGAGGATGACTTTGTTGCACATGACCTGGGATAAACTCCTCTAATGATTGTTCATTTTGCCTAAATTTCTTATGTTCTAGAGGGAAGAATTCCGATTAATTTTCTAATGTTAATACTTATTGAGGGAGTTCACTCATGGTCATAACTGACATGATCATCTTCCAGAGCATTATAATTGACGTAATTGAAACCTAATGAAGATTTTCTCCGAATGACTCGATTGGAGAAATACGGTATTGAAAAAATAAATACTTCTCTCAAGTAAATGGATATTTGGCAATAATATTTTTTTTCTCAGTGTATAGGAAAAAAAACAAAAACAAATGTTTTTGCAAAAAAACTGGGCCAAGAAAAAGTTTTGTGGGGTCGTTTCTGGAAAGAAGAAACATTTTTTTCTGGAAACCACAATTCCCATAGAAATTTTGCAAAAAATAAACAAATAAAAATCAAAGCCAAGTCAAGAAATGTCCAATGGATCATGGAATGTGCTATCAGATTATTATGGGGAGGATAACTCTGAATAGAAGGATTTTCAAAAAAATCTTCATAAAATAAAAAATTCAGTAGAGACAGGATTCAAAGTTCTTGGCGCAGATCAGAAGATACAGATTGATACGGCTTGGGTACAGTCATCCCAAAAACAAATTCCAAGGCGCGTGGTAAATCTCCGAAACGTAAAGTCACTGAGTGGTAAAAATATCCGAATATTGTATAGTAAGTGTTGATTGTGCCAAGGCATTTGAATTGGATGAACACTATAGTGGATGAATGGTGAATTGCACAGGGGAGAGGAAAAATGGGTTTCCAAAGGAATAAGAATATGAAAATAACTGTTTGGTTTTTCAGATGAACTGACGAATAGACCGTTCCATAAAATCCCCGACAAGCAGATATCTTGGAGAGTGTAGACATGGAGCTGATTATTGTAAGAGTTTATCATTATTGGACTTTCGAAAAACATGTGAATTGATTTCCTACTGTAAAGACGAAAAAAGATGCAATAAAATCCACGAATGAAAATACAGGAGCAATTAATTTATTACGCAATGACCTATTATCTGCTCAGCACATTTCAAGACCTTAAAATCAGCTGTCTCAATAATCGCCAGAAATATTGCCCAGTAAGAGATTCTTAGCCACGGACTCCACATAGGTTTGCATCACTTTTTCCCAAAATGACGAATTATTGGAGTGTAATATTACATTGAGTGTCTAAACCAAGAAAGGGGTATTGGATGAATTCCAGAAACTGAAAACTCTTATTTGTTCGACTCCACAAATTGATTGCACATAGGAATATTGGGATCCATTTTACTAGGTTAGTGAAACTTGGAGACTATGGAAATATCAGACGAAAGAGTGATAAAAATCACTATTGGGATCCATTTTACTAGATTAGTGAAACTTGGAGACTATGGAAATATCAGACGAAAGAGTGATTTTTATCACTTGGAGACTATGGAAATATCAGACGAAAGAGTGATA
>NW_021681788.1:15292-15874 GCF_001412515.2 Diachasma alloeum
ATCAGCCGATCCTGGCTTCGTCCAGTTCAAAATCATTCATTGAACCTGCATCTCATTTCACCCAGTTTGCTTTATTTCTTTCCAATACCTCTACGGTGAGAATATATCGTCGCATTAAAATCAAAGGGGCGTACGTGCCAAACAACCCATTTTAAAAGTGAAAGGGGCGCATGTTCCAAATTCCTGTTTTTTCGGTTTTTCATGGAATTTCTGACCAAAAATCGGAAAAAAAAAAATCTAGGAAAAAGGCGTAATTGCTATATTTCAATGGGAAAGGGGCGTATCTCTACACTTACGCCTGTTTCATTTCATTCAAAAAATGACACTTACGCCCTTTTTACATTATGTGTTGTGCACTTCGGATGACACATTTCATGTTGAAATAAAACGAAAAGGGCGTAAGTCCCACATACGCCTCTCTCTCATTATATCTTAGGTCTACTCGCGATAATGAGTTTTATATTGTTATATCAACATAAAACGCTTTAACTATTTTCTTCTTCCTTTATGGTCTCATTTTCTTCCGAAGTGTTCAAAGCAGTCACGACTCGAAATTTCATACAGATAATTTCCTGAAATTCG
>NW_021681788.1:16222-42564 GCF_001412515.2 Diachasma alloeum
CATCATCATTTCTATTCTGAAGGCATGTATTGGTGATTATAACTCGGAGGAATTCTTTGGTATTTTCAGTCACACAATTCTATTCTTTGGATTTAGATCTTTTCATAATTTTTATAATATGATAGAAAGTGATGGCTTTTGATTTTTCTATCACTGTAGATTTTGTAACCTTCAAACGTGCTCCGAAATGATTTAAAGGGCCCGGCGTGGGAAGTGGTGGGGGGAGTACCTCTCGGTAAGATAGACCCGATAAACATTATTCATTATCAGTTAAAAAAATGAATGGATGAATTTGATGTTGGGCCACCTTTGACCACCACAGGATTCTACATATAAATTCATATGTTGAATTTTTCAAAAAGATGCATCCCTCCCGCTGGCTGCAGGTGAAATTTTTGATTATTTATAATTAATTGGTTTTTACCACCAAAAAGCTAAAAGTGGACTACCTTTGACCACCTTCGAATCACCAAGCGAGTGCAATAATCCAAATTTGCATTCCCCCCTACCCCCTGCTAGGTGTAACTAGCTAGCGGCGAGTTTCAAAACTTTTCTTGGCCGACACGCTACCGCGTATCTCGATTCTCATCAAGGGACGCGTTGCGTGCCGTCGTCAAGAACGAGTATGCTTCTGCCATATTATACGCGAGTCAACTTTCCTCTTCACCACCCAAATATGTTTATTCATTTTTTTTCCTTGTTTATCTCATCTCAGGACATTTTAAATTGCCTAAATAGTTTCATCTATCATTCGAGGCTCTATTGCAATTTCTTCAAATTTTATAAACAATAGTTAATTAAGAAAATAATTTTTTCATGAATCAGGTGCTAGGATTTTCGTCGATCCATTTCTCTAAGCCCTCTAAGCGGAGATTATAGTGGGAAAATTGGTATTATAGGTAAGATTCGGGGGGGGNGTTAGAATCAAATGACCTGTGCATAAAAAGATCATGAGGGTCAGACGGGATCGTATGAGTGAGCTCGAATAAAAAATTTGGGTTTCACTTTTATCGATCATTTTTAATTATTTCTGAAATCACCTGATTCCTTCATGTATTCTACTGATTTCCGATGATTTTTAGAAGTCATTTCAGAAATCACTACCGGAAATGGAAATTACTTGATTTCCTAAGTGACTCCCAAATAAATGGTTTTTTGAGACAATGTCAAGAGACCTTCTTTCTTGTCGCAAAACTTTCTAATCTATAAAATAATTCCCTCTTACTGTTTCTAAAAAACCCAACAAAATCTCAACAGTTTCATAGAGAATTTATTTATTGACGATAAGAGTCGAAAAGAACATCATAATCGAAGAAGCAATTTAGTTTTTTCCTATCAAACAACAAACTGTTGATATTTTCACAATAAAATAATAGTTCATTGAATTCATCTCTTAAGTGTTAAATTGAAAAATATTTACCTTCAATCTCTTCTCCAATTCATGTTCCTCCAGATCACTCGTCACTGGTTTGCATCCAGTAGGGAATTGCACTCGCAACATAATTTTTTCACTTTAGAGTGGAATAGTTTGATCAATTATTGAAGGATGTATTGACTTCAAAAATAGTATTCTCATACCACCACGCGACTACCACGAGCTATACCACACAACAAATCTCTTAATTGTTGAAATTCGCAAAAAATTGAGAAAACATGGAGCACGTGTGAACCGGCGGGCGTCACAGCTTAGAGTCGAACCCAAACAATGAATCTCAACAAAACAACAAAACAACTCCCTTCCCCCCTCCTTCGCACAGCGCCATATTTATTCTCTCAGAGGAGCAAAGAATGAAAACAAAGGTTCATATACTTTGTAAACTCCCAAGGAAATTGGTGAAAAGGAAAATTTTATGAAGATCTAAGCAATTGGAAGAGAAATGTTGTGAGGTCTTTCTTGTAAAAGTAAGACAATTTGTAAGCAAAAATGTGTCCTAATTTTATAAGTGCTCATTATCTATACATATTTATTTCTCCAATAATAAAGATAATGATCATGGATAAAAAAGAAAGAATCTCAAGAATGGTCGATGGTTCAGATTATTATCTGAGCAATGAACGATATTTTAAAAAATCGGAAAGTAATACAGAAGTTTACCGGTTAATTGATGGCTGATGGGAGCCGAAGAAATTTCCCCTAAAAAGGTCTCTTGACATTTAGTTATTAAAATGGCACATCCACCAATGTTATCTCAATAAACGTGGATATCTTTCTCAATGAATCCATTATCGCAAAAATGAATAATATTATGAAAAAATGTCAGAGAATTTGGAAGATGACGCCTTTTTATCACAAATTCTCTGCTCATGAAAATAATTAAATAGGGTAAACAGGTCAACTTCTAGACAGGGGTTAGCTTCTGGATGATTTCAACTTGCATTGAATATTCCATAAATAAAATTAAAATTGTACTGATTATTTTACCTTTCAATAATATTACTCGTGTATAATCATGTGATTAATTATTTTTCCTATTGATCGACATTTAAGAAATAAAAAAAAAAGGTCCAGTCGTCCATAAATTAGGGGTTTCGACTGCATTCAATTATTTCTTATTTAATTATACTTTGTTTTGTTATTTTCACTTCAAATAATTTTTTTCTGCTAATTAAAACATTCTTGAAGGTATGGAAGCCATCATATTCCATCATTCAGGTGATTCTTTTACTTTAGATCCTACCACGAAACTCGAATTTCTCTTGACCATAGAAAAGTGTCCGAAAATCTGGCGACTCCCAGGATGAAATAGTGTATTTCGGTACGAGTGTGGAAAAATGTTATTGGCTCGTGGGAGATCTACATATAGCACGTGCCGAAGGCGAGTGATATAATTCCACAGGCCAAAAAACACTTTGTCCATGAGTATCGAACGATATTTTTCATCACAATGAAAAGGTCTATTGGCCTGTTCACCCTAGTTATTATCTCGTCCAAAGTAATGTTTCCACAGAAGATTAAAAAAACTACTGGGGATTTTGGATAAAACTGAAACAGATGACAGCAGGAGAACACCGAAGTGCTCTCTATCCTTATATGATCCATTGAAAATTGCTTCATGGCGTCATTAGGTCGTGAATTGGCCGCAAAACTTTCTAATTTCCCAAAAATAAGGACACTACCTAGAAAATAACGGAAACCAACCATCCATAATTAAATTTTTTCGTTTTGCTTTTTTTTCCATATTTTTTTAATAACACATTTTTTTCATTTTTCCGATAAGTCTATGGTAATTAATTCATAACAAGAAAGAAAAAAAAGAATGATTCTTCATTGATATTCTCTAGAATAATTATTAAAAGGTACAATTAGCAAATAATTATATCGTGCATTCGCTCTTGTGAAATAATCGTAGTAATATAATCAGTAATTTATGTATACATTTATCATATGTATATATACATATAGGTATATTCTTCAATTTATTCATTATGTTCATAATTATAGAGCAATCTTTTGTGTTGTTCCTTCATTAACCGACGTACCTGATCTTTGCATCTACAAATATAGTACGTTCTCTAGTTTATCTGTCAACTTATCGTCTCTCATGTTATCCACACTTTATTCAATTATATCGATTTATTTGAATCTTCGTCATCATTTATTCTCAAAATTATCGAAAGTCTCAAAATTATCGAAAATTTGTTTTTCGATTTATGGTAATTCCGAAACTTATTTACCCACATATAAATTTCTTTATTCACATATAAAACAATTGTATAATTTTAAATATAATTGTCGTATATGTGTGCCTACACAATAAAGGGGCTGAAGACATTGTTGCGCATGAATAAATGAAGTCAGAATGAAATTCTGCATTGGAGTGACAAGTAGTCTATCCCTGTTCATGCAATTATCTAAAAAACTAGCAGCCTATAGAGAAAATGTCGTAAAACATTTTTTATGAAAAATTTTATTAGCTACAAAAAAGGCCTTATGACATTTTTCCGTATAATCGCTATTTATTGACACACTTGCATAAATAGAAAAACCATTACGATGGACTGTCGAAGTCAACATATTTTTCGTTATGTATATGCAATTATGCAGAAGAGGTCTAAAAATAATTCTCCTAAAACATCTCATTTCTCAGATAATCTACTCAAAACATTATTCATGAATGTGGTTTCTGAAAACGTACCTAACTATCTTGGTAATTAACGATTTGGAGAAAAAATATTGGGAGAAAATTTTTCGTGAAATTGTTTGCACTCGAGACGAAATGCATAATTAAGAATTGTTATCACTTCAAAACGGAATTCGATGACTTTTAATTGTTTGTAAGAAAGATAGGGCTTTGTAAGACACTTTCAATCAACTTTAATTTTTTTTTCATAATTTTAAATCCTTTATTCATGCACTCAAAGTATATCCATCTACTTCTTTGCTTTTATTCCACACATATTTATAAGAGAATACACAAAAATGCATTGTTACCGAAATTGCGGTGAAATCGGTTTCATCTAAATATTTATTATTTCTTTAATTATTTCTTTTCTTACTCGACATTATTAACAATTAAATTCACACACGAAAGACAACGATTTACAATTTAATTGTGGATGTTTGTTATGGATTAATTAATTATGGAAAATTAATCAACTTTTGTTTTTTCTATTTACATTTCTTGAAATAAAACGACAAACGATAAAATTAATAAATTAATAATTGATGTAATGAAGTAATCAATTGAGATTAATTTATTATTGTTATAATCAATCGATTAATTCTCATTATTTCACTGCCTTTTGATCATTTTTTTTATGTTTGACGATTTATTTTTGTTAGTTATCGAGGAATTTAACAAAAAATGAGGAAAATACTCAGAGCCCCTTAATAATGTGAGCATAATTATGATAATTTCTTCACTTAGATTAAGTAATTAATGTATTTACATATGTAATATTCGCTTTACGGTTTTTCTATACAATCATTTTTGTTTATCTCTTAATTATTTAATTTATCGTCTAACCTAGCTAACTAATGTCAAACGGAATATTTTACATGGAAAAATTACAATGCATCTTTATTCACCATTATCATCATCTTTTATCACTAAATCTCATTTCACTTAATTATAATTTTGAAAAAAAGAAAAAAATGATAATCAAATGCATTGAAAAATTGAACAATTTGTTCACTTCTTCGTTTTTTCTTTCTCTGAACTGAATTTTATTTACAACCTCAATGATTCATTTATTCTGTTCAATAACTGAGTAAAATTATGTTCTTTATATACAATATAATTGAATTAATCAATTAATTAATTGTTTCAGAATTAGTAACCATCGACTTAAAAATAAAAAACAAGCAAAAAAAATTGTATTTTGTATTTTTTTTATTTGCATCAATAATTTATATTCATTAGGGCTATAGACACTATGAAAATAAGGAAATAAATCAAGGGGTTTCCATTAATTATAATGAATTAATTGTTTATATGTTCTCATGGATTTAATGAAAATTAATGTGAAATTATATCTTGATGCTCTATACAGTTTGCGTGATTGTAATTAATAATTAATAATTGTTTTTCATATATTCTCATGACTTGGTTAAATTTCACTTGTACATAGTTACAGTGAAATCATATTTATAACGTGTGAGATAAAACAAATGTTATGTAATTATTTAAATGATTGACGGATACGAGTGATTTTATTTTAATTATTCAATTCATTTTATCGATAAAAACGTTTCGTCAACTCTTAGATTACAGTATGAATAATGTACATTTACACAATATAAAACTAGATTCTCTGATCGTGCAATAAACAATATAGACAATCGACACAGTTTTTTGCTTTTTTTTACTTATTATTAATTCAGTAATTATGGTTACATACAGCTATTCATTTGTTTCATATTTTTCATTTTGTTGTCGAGAAAAATTGTTATATATGCCTACGGAATTGAAGAATTTAATGTGCTAATGTGGAAGATAAATAATTTTTTTTATGTACTCAAGTGGCGAAATTCGATATTTTCTATTGGCAATTACTTGATTACGTCGGTAATGACTGATTTCAGAAGAGAATGTCAAAAGTTCTTTATTATAGATGAGAAAATTCTTCACAAAAATGGTCCTGTGACATTTCTTTAAACATTCATTCACGCAATAACTTTTTCTTTCTGATTGGATGAGTATCCAAGGAAAGGTCAAAAAGATTTTTTTATGACTAATCCGATTTCTCAGAAAAATTTTTCTTCAATCCATCATTCTCGAGTTAATTGGGTAATTAACAAATATTGGAAGTTTTACCACTTCAATACAGATATTATTTATTATTGGAAAATAAAAACGATTCATAATTACACAACTGAGCCATAAAAAATTTTGTGGTAGTCGCTAATGATTTTTTCTCATCTTTTATAAAAATTTAAACAATTTTGGGGATTTATATATACAATGGGTCTTATTCAATCTTTACAAGAAATTATTTACAAAATATATTCATCCATATATTACCTATCAAATTAACATTGTATTCATTCATTTTATTTAAATTTAGCTTTTGTTATGTCATTTCTCAGCGTTTTTGTGGGTATTAAATTACTTTTCTTCATTTTCTGTTTGTTTGTTTGTTTGTTTATGAGAGTTATTAAATTTACGTTTTCGATTTTTATGAATAAGAATAAAGTTTTTTTTATTGTTTAAACCTTCTACCACAGAACCACCGACACAAGTATCGAAAAATCCATTTAATTTTTTTATTTCAAATTTTTTTATTACCAAAAGATTGTGTGTATACACGTGAGTTTCAAGATTTTTTGAGGGAGAAAAATATTTAATTTCAAGCTCATTTGTGAATAGTCTTTGTTCTTATTAAATATCTGATTTCATTTCTCCCTCAAATCACTCACACTTGAATCAAACTCATGGAAAGTATAAAGACAAAATCTTTCAGTGGAGTCGCTCATTCCTGATCACCAGAATCTTGAGGGAAAAAAAATTGTCAAGAGGATACAATAATTTCATATTAACGGCAGTACAGTCAGATTTAATAGTGATGCATAGAACTCCATAATAAATTTCCGCACTTTCTTTTACCAGTCCACCATGTAATAATTAATGACAATTTCTTTAGAAAAATTCATCTCACGGTAAAGCACACCTGAGTTGATTAATATCTAATTTTCAAGGTCCTTCGATTGAGGCATTCATCGTCAATATTCCATTTATTTTCTCCATTAAATTACAATAATTTTTTTTTGTTTTAATTTTATTGCCACGTTTTCATGTTTTTTTTTGTTATAAACATTTGTTTTTCCTAATTCTCCCGAAAAATCGAAAAAGAAAGGTAAAGAACATTATTGAGCACTAATATAACATGTACAAACTTACTTAAAAAAATAAACATAAAAAAAAAATTGGTAGAATGAAAAAATGATTAGTCAGACAATTGCACTACTGTGAGAAACAGTATATATTTTTTATATACATAGACTATGGTAAAAGAAAGAATTTATTTCAACGAATCCACAGTAAAATGATCAAGAACACGAGATAACTTCAAATTTCATTTGTTTCTTATTTCACAATAGTATATTTCAGCACATGTGGGGCAATATCGTCTTTAACGTGTGTGGGGTTTACAGCATGAGCCGAAGGCGAGTGATGTAACCACACACGTTAAGGACGAAATTTCCCAACAAGTACTGAACAAAATTTTATGTCACGAAGCCTGAAACCGGCTGAATTAGACACGAGACGCGAAGCGTCGAGTGTGTAATCCAGCCGGTTTCAGGCATGAGTGGCATAAATATAATGGTAATGAGTGATTTTAATAGGAAATGTCGAGAGTGTTTTTCATCGAGAATTTTACGAGCATTTCTGTTTAAAATCACACATTACGAAGACATTGAGAAAATAATCTGCGAATTAATTCGAAAATCATCCTCCTCCTCATCATTTCTCTACATGAACATACGGCAGTTCATCTCTCATTGCCGTAAATCGTGGATAATAATGAAGCATTACCAATGATCGTAGTCACGAAATCATAATAATAGTATTATTAATAATAGTAATAAGAATAATTTACTCTAGTATTGATCTAAGCAACTAAAGGCAGTCAAGAGAGGACTTGAAAAGATCGAGGTGAATGTTGATAAATGTACTTTCTACAAAAAGGATAAATCAATGACTTCAAAAGTCACAGTCAAGCATTTGATGCCTCAATATTTTATACACGATGAAGAAAAATACGAGAAATTACAAAATAATTATCAACATTGACGTCTGATTCCTTTGAAACCCTCGATGACCGACTGAGAAAGGATTACTTGTGCGCTATTCTTTTGAATGTTTTTGTTATTTTTTTCCTTTCATTGATTTTCAACATTTGTTTTAAGTTTTGACACGTACATATTCACCAGGTGGGGTCCAGCCACACGGCGATCGAATAAGCGTCGAGTTTTGACAAATAATCAGACATTAAGGCCTTGACCAGAGACGGTAGCTAATCACTGTCAAGGTCGCTTCCCGAAGGTCATTTGTTTTCACGGGATATTCGCCTACGTTTCGCCTGTTCAGCTGTCTCGGCTGTCACTAAAACAACGTTCCCACTGTACGATGTATCTTTGATTAAATGAAAGCAGTATAATTTTATGTATTTCATGATATATATATATATATATATATATATATATATATATATATATATATATATATAAAATTAGCAGAGGAAAGTGGAGAAATGTAATAACATCGAGCAACTTTGTCACATCAAGTAGAATTTGAAATCCATTATATTTCCATAAGTTATAGCTTGCCTATTGCACCCTGCAACCGTGGAAACGATAATTGAAATGAAGGAAGACGGCATGTACTTTAAGAGTCACTGAATTTTCTCGACAAAATTACCTTCATTTTTTGACGCATTTGATGTTTGCATTAAAACCATATCTACAAAAATTGTAATTATGATATCCTAATTCCACAATATTTGTATTCAATTCTATTAAATTGAGGTGTACCGATCCAATCACACATTGTATAATTCAAACTTGTGAATGTTCTTCTTTACTGTCACTGATATTAAAATGGGCAGTCTCATCGAGTAGATCGAAATTTCGTGAATTAGCTGAATTTTAAATGGGATCAATTTATGTAGCGGTTATTTTTTGATTATTTTTTTTAAACAACCTTTTTGCCCTCTTTTCGGACTTTAACATTTTTTTTCGCAATAAAGATCGCATTTCGGATTCAGATCGTATTCAACCCGAAAAAATCTATCTAGAGGTGGTAATTTCGTACTTGGGACAAAAAACATCTAAACTTTGTAGAACTGTGTAATTTAAGGACGTGAAATTCAAGTAAAACACAAGCAAGTTTCCGAGTTCAAATCCCAGTCGGGTAGAATGGTGAGATCTAACCATTTAAAGTCTTGATTATCATCGCAATATACTTAATCGAGTCAAAGCGATGTAAAATAACAATAAAAAAAAAAGGTAAAACACAATTCCCCAATCCCGGCGCGAGTTTTATATATTTTGTATATTTGTTTAATTACATCATCGAATTGCACACAATTGATTGAGATTACACAATGTCTCACTTGTTGTGTAATTAGAATGTGGAAATTACAATTTCTAGAGACAAGGTCTTGAAACAAAACATCACACGTGTCAAGAAATGAAAGGGCACCATTGCGTGTAATAGGTCGTTTTGTTTAAAAAAAAATGCGATGCAAGTCGTTTTTGTGACCAAAACAAAGGACTAGGGCAAACCGTTTAATGATTGGATGAGAGTCGTCAAATACCAGTAATTGTACAAATAAAACTTGGCACATAATCACCTGAATTAATGCAACATTTCATAGGGTCTTATTGAATTTATGAACATCGCATCGGATTTTAAAGGGGATAGGATCTCCATTCCCCTGAATTAAATATTTGTTGTGATAAATGTGTAAATTAGTTCGATCAATAAATCGATTCGAACATTGATTGGGAATTCTTGTAGGACGTTCATCATAGTCGTTAGATAATGTACGAATTTCTGTAGAATTTCTCTTGATTGCGTTTTTAATTTATGTATTAACAATCAAAGTGGTCTCTTGTGCACGAGCCCTTATGGTGATTTTTTCATTTAGCACGAAACTGTATTATTAACACAGAAGTTGAAGCATTTTCGTGATAACAACGATATTGATTGTTAACAACTTCAATGATGAAATCTCGAAAAATGCTGAAGAGAATTGTACACAATCCATCTTATATTATGAACCTTTTTTCATCACGCTGTGACGAAAAGTGAACTTTTCGGCACGCTCCGCGTGCCTAAAAGTCCAATTTCCGCCACATTGTGATGAGAAATATTGTTCGTAACTATACTATATTGAATAATATACTATATACTAAATATACTATATTGAATTTGTAGCTTAAAAAACATGGTTATTGTACTACCAAACACAGGGTTTTGTTTTGTTCCAGGAAAATCTAATGCAGTCTAATGCAGTAAAAATGTAGTTGCTCATGCACGAAAAATGACAATACGTAAAATTTGACCACCCACTGTTAGAAACAAATAGATATTTCATGGACAGTTTGGTAGTAATTTTCAGAAAAGAGACATTCGATTTCGACGTCAAAAAATCAGAAAATTAAAATTTTACAAATTATTTTTCTCCTTAGAACTTCGACTGACTTCGACCAATAAAGTCGAAGTTGCATTTGAGCTTGCGTGGGGAAAGCCCAGAGGACATTATTTCGGATATTTTCTGCTGCCAGTGGAAACTGAAAAATACTTCGTGAACAATCCTTTTGGAACGGTCACTCAATAGAAATTTCCAAGAGGTTTATCAGAAATTTCAGCCAAAAATATCCAACAGCGGATACGAGAATGAACAAATACTTCTTTGTTTCGGTTCCGGATGCGACTCGTTTGGTGAATTCATTCTCGTTACTGCGGTTTTAGGGTGCAACACCTATCATAATTTATACTCAGAGACTTGTTTCGAAGATGAATGCAGTAGCGAAGCGGTAAACCGGGTTAAGTCGATCTTGACTTTTGGTCAGTTTTTGATGAATATTTCGGAATCGAAGAAAGATAGCAAAATTTCTCTTATGACCTTTTTTATAACCCTCAAATGGCTCTACAAAAAAGGTTATGGCAAAAATTTTCCTATCTTTTTTAGATTCTGAGATATTCGTCAAAAACTGGCCAACGGTCAAAACCAACTTAACCCAGTTTACCGCTTTGCTACTGAATGAAATATTGAAAATTTTAGAATTTGGCTCAATACGTTTCACCACCCACCTGCAGAAATGCAAGTAGTATTTATTTCAGCCTTGACATTCGACTTGATGGTGGGAAGGATTATTATGCATAAGGGAGTTTTCAATTTTTTCTGCAGGTAATAATCATTTTTTTCTCCGAAAATTATTCTGAATTTACACCCCGGGTGGATCATCTTTCGAACGTGATTTTGGTTGTTTTTTTAATTTTTATAATCTGAAATGATCTCCAATTGCTATTCAGTTTTACACAACCCTAGAGTCTCCAAAAATTATGATTGTACAATTATAAAAACGTTCAAAAAAATTTGAACATTTTCAAAGAGCGTTTTTGAATAATATAGGGAAATAAACCCAATAGGGAGGAAATTGCAAATTAATAATTTGATGTATTTATGTCGCGCCGTGCAATAAGTCGAGTTGCTCAAAATTCGAATTGCTCAAAACTCGACTTNATTGCACGGCGCGACATAATAGTACATTAGAGTACAAGGGGACAAATTTCGTTTTCAACGAATGTGTAGTTTACAGGCCGAGCCGAAGGCGAGGTCTGTACACACATTTGTTGAAAACGAAATTTATTACCGAGTGCTCCATAATATTTTATGTCAAGTCGTGCAGAAGTCGAGTTTTGAGTAAGTTGTGCGAAGCGCAGCATGCGATAAACTCGACTTATTGCACGGCGCGACATAAACGAAATTTGTGCCCTTGTACTCTAATGTACTATTAATGGCTATTAGATCGTCATTTGTCATAGTAGTCAATGGCTGTCAAATCGTTAGTTACGTTAGTTATGATAAATTATCCGTTCACTATTTCCTCTCTATCGGACTTATTTCTTAATCTTTATTAAAAACGCTCTTTGAAATTTATTTATTTATTTTTTCAACTTTTTTTGATTGTACAATCATAATTTTTAGGGACTCCTGCGTGATGTAAAATCCAATGGAAATTGTGATATATTTTACATTATGAAGATGGAAAAACAATAGAGATAACCGGGCCTTAAGTGACAAAAATAAAACGTTAGTGCTCCCATACTCTTAATTGAAAAATACAGGAAAGTTAAATCCAAGAATGGCATTAGTTAGGATTGAATGAAGTGAGGACTTGAATCACCTAGAAATTTTAGTACTGAGGTAGTGAAATGTGACAAGTTCAAAGCCACTTTACAAATTATTTTATAAGAATTTATCAAAAGAGATTTCGTCATCGTAGAACCAAAAGGGGGTAACATGTATACTTATACACATCACTTACGCCCCGTTTGCTATACGACGACGATTTTTTCGTAGAAAATTTTAAGTTTCCTCATTTCTTAAACAATGATCAATTTAACAATTGTTCAGAGAACGAAGTAAGAAGAGTCGTTTTTTCTAAATGGTTGATCGTCTAACCAATGGACAACTGCATAAAAAAATGTCAAGAACATGTTTTTATAGAAAATTTCAATCTACAGGGAATATTTTCTAAAATTTCTCTGTAGACTACATCAATTACTTTTTGAGATTTTTGTAAAGTAATTTGTTCATGATCTTTGGACTTGGATTCTTCACTGCTACCGGTGGATGCACTCATTATTTTTTTCCTACTGCTCGTAAAGTATTTTCTCACTCGTATTAATGCCTAATAATAATAATAATAATAATAATAATAATAATAATAATAATAATAATAATAATGTCTCTTCACTCTACTTATCCCCATTAAATTTGACATTGAAGGATTAACGGATGAGTAAATGACTGAATAATGTATGAGTTTATTCCTCCAATACATAAACTCGCTTATTATCATCAATATTAATGATTCCCATTAGTCGTTGAGAAAAAAACACCTTTCTAATTATCCCACAATGAATGCAGACAACATATCAATATTTCAGTGATGAAGGGGCAAAACTTGATGATTTCAAAGTAAGTTCTCACGATTCCCTGTAAATATTTTCGAATAGTTTAGGTTGTCACGAAATCATCATTTTTTTTTTGTATAAAATTTTATAGTCTACAAAAAAGTTTCACTGGCATTAATGCCTAAAGCCATTCGCTCCCATGATAGTAGCAAAGTAATCTGAACATAAATTGTTGCCTCAATTTTTTTTTTATTTTCAAATTATTTTCGAGATGATAATCTCAAAAAAGTATCATTTCTGTCTGAAAAAAAATGTAACGTTTTTGTCATCACTTATTTCACCACTTCTTCACGAAAATGATCATCATTAAATAAAACCAAATAAATAAATGAACAATTCTCTTGATAATTGTTACTCATAATAAATTAAATAGGAAAACATTGTTCACTCACCAGCACCACTTCGTGTTTTTCTCCTGTTGACGTCTTCTATTGATCTGGATGCACCTCTTGTATTACTCGCTGGTGTAGCGAGTGGTGACACTGCGCTCTGTCTAACAGATCTTCGTGTCGTAACTTCACCAACTGATTCGTTACTGGACACTGATGTACCCCGTAGCCTCTCTTTACCCACTATCGTTGAATTAATATTACCAGGTTGTTTAGTCGTTAATAAACGACTCTCCCTCTGTACTCTACTGCTTGTGTTGAAATTTGATACATTTGTTGAGTTTAATTGGCTCCCACTCACTGGAGTACTCAAAGTTGTTCTGAAAAATTAACAACGTGATGAATAAATTATTGGAATGAACCGAATGCATCATTGAATGAATTGGGCATTTCTAATCAGTGGAATGAATATTTGAAACAGGAGCAGGTAATTTTGTGACGTGAAATTCGTACTTAGTATCTTTGAGTTTTGGTGATGAAGCTTCCTCAGCGCCCCTGATTCTCCCCTTGGCAGCAATCTCGACAAGAGGCTCATCATCTGACGATTCAACATCCACCAAAATGGGGCCTGCGATTCCGAAAACAATTGATTAGTGAATTTCGACAGAACAAATTACCAATAGAGTGCCAAAATGTGATAATTCAACTCCTCCCATCTTACAGAATTGTCAAAATACATATAGAAAAAAGTATCATCCATTGGCATTTTCTCTGAAATCCACTCATCACTGTAAAGTAAAAATAAAAAAAAACGTAACAATTTAAATTCAACAAGTGGATTCTTGTAATCTCATTAAATAGGGTGTCCACCTGGAAGTTTCAACAAAATTCCCTGACTTTAGCCTGACTTTTCCCGGTCAAATTGATAAAATTCTCTGACCATAGAAAACGTTGTTTTTTATGAAAGATTGTTAAATTTATAGACTCTAAGGTGAAAAGCATAGTAGGACCCCGGCGTTCCGTTTTGAAGGCCAGTGGGGGGATGTTGAAATTCACCTTAGAGGGTTAAAACAGTTGATAAACGAGGATAACCTGACGTTAATAATCAATGAGCAATAGATGGATTCATGCACATTAACTCTTTTGCCGAACGAAATTGAAAGGCAGACGTCGGTAAAATAAAATTATCTTTGATTGGCGACAAGACCCATCAAAAACTTCAAAAATTTTCGTCGTCATTTCCCATTTTCACTTTCAAAATTTTCCTTCCATTATAATTTTCATCCAATTCAGATTTTTTTTGTCAATGTTCGTCAGACTTCAGTGAATAAAATTGATTGTTCGTTTTCTATTGCATAGAATGGATTGATAAAAAATTAACCTTTTAGATTCAGTCAGTCTGCGCATTGAAAAAGAGTGCATTGAAAGAAACTTTTTTTTCATGGGCTATTATCCATAATTTATGACGTAAAATGGGTGCTTAATTTAATTTTCTAGAGTCGAACGAAAATTTCTTAACACAAAAATCGACATCAGATAGAAATTGCACAATAGAGGAAGTATGGCTAAGGGAATTTTCAGACTTTTCAATTTTAGTCAGATCTCCCCTTAAGAGCTAACATTGAGATGCTAACATTTCTCTAGCGGACCAGGTTAGAACTCGCAGTGTTTTTGCAGTTTGTATATCGCTGGAAATGAGTATTGTTCAAATATTTCCACCATCTTGATATGCAAGAATTCCTTTGAAAAGTAGAATACTGAATTTAAAATTTTCCATAGAAAAACCGCAAAAACAGTGGGTTTCCAGTCTCATCCCACAGGAAGATGTTGACATACCACTTTTTAAAGTAAATTTGAGATCAAATTCAGGGATAATGTTTTTTGTCAACAGAAGATTTCCCAAAAATTTAGGTACTTGAAGAAACCAAGCTCCAAATTTTAAAATTCCAGAAAGTTGTTGCAATTCCCTGACTTTTCCAGACCAATCAAATTCCCTGACAATTCCCGGTTCTCTAGATTTCCCTGACGGCTGGACACCCTGATTAAATGATTATTTTTACCGAAACAAATTTTGATTGATCATTACATTTCATCACTTCCTTCCCCCAAACCTCAAAAACACTCACCTTTTTTCGCCTTACTGAGTATGTTGAACCCCTTCTTCTCCTCTTTGCCCCCGACCTTTCTAACATGTCCCCCCCCCTCCTCGACTCCCATGCAAGCTTTGATCAACACCTCAGCATTTTCCGAGCATTTTCTCTTGCCGGGTCTGGCCTGTGGATCTTCACTGTTAGTCCCCGAAGCCACCGAGCTCTCGCTCTCTTGCCTCTTCCTCTTCCCCACTTTTCCACCACCTGCAGCATTCGGCGACAATTTGGGCAGACTGATTTTACTTCCAACCTTGGCATACGGTGAAATGCTCCTCCTCTCACTCCTCTCCTCACTGAGCCTCCCAACAGTAGCCCCATGTGGACTGCTCTTTGGTGTCTTAACAATATCAGGACTATTCATTTTCTGCGATCTCGTCCTCAACGATCTCTTCTCACTATTATCATTAGGTATTTCAATCAACAATTGCTCCAACAACGATCTCCCAGGTCTCTTGACATAATCCTCTGAACTTATCGGATTAATCGGTGTCAATCTCTCCACGAAATCCTCCCCCTCTTCAATACAAATAACATCCTGTCTGCCCTCCAGCTCTTGTTTCCTTCTTCTCTTTCTTTTAATATTATCAGCCTCAGTATCAACACTCTCAACGCCCTGAGCTGCTGGGCTAGGCGTGTCATCCCTCTGCAACACGACAGGATTAGAGTAAGTGTAAAGTGGCGGAGTGATCCTTATCGGTTGAGGATCATCAGTCAATGGGGATGGTACACTCGTATCAATCTCACTCTTCCTACTAACATAATCATCACCCTTCACCACTAGAGGAGATTCACGTTTAACCAGACGTTTCTTATCACTGTCAACTTTCATCAAAGATAATTCTGATGCATCTGTCGATAGTTTTGATGACATCAACAGATTATCCTGCCTCGTGTCATCGGGTGTTACTTCTGTTTTAGGTTCTAATTTAGGTTTGACGTCTGGAAATTGGGGGCTGGGGTTTGTGTGTTCCGTTTCATCGTTGCAGAAATCTTTCGAAGAATCTTTCGCAGGCATTGTGGAGATTATTACGTTGTTATTTTTACGACTCTGATGACTTTGCTCAGTATTCTGAAGGGGTTGAGAGACACTTTCGATAACCTGAGGCCTCTTAACGTCTGGAGATACCTCTGAAGATAATTCTTCAACTGCCACTTTCAATGGGTCTTCCTGTTTTTTTACATTTTCACAGGTTTCTGAGGGTTTCAGATCAACTTTCGGGGGTTTATCAAGTTTACATATTGGATTATTCATTTTATTTTTATCGTTTTTGTCACTTGTCTCAGGTTGATTCACTTGATTAAGAAATTTATTATCACAAGTACCACTTTTACCAGTATTTATCGATGAATTATCATCAACACCAGTGGACGTGGTTCCAGAATCACAATCAGTCCTTGATTCTGACACTGACACTGATTCATCTTGATTATCACATTTAGTGTCTTCATCATTATGACAAATGTCGTGATAATTAGACACTGGGCTTAATTGTTTATCAGGATGAGGATGAGGATGAGAATGAGGATCATCGTCATTGTCAACACCATCGTCCTCATCGTCATCTTCATCGTCAGGTTTCAATAGTTTCGAATTCACGGTTGAACACATATCACTTGTTGAGGAAGGCACGTTCTTGTTTATTGTGGTTTGTAGGGTTGTTAATTCCACTTGAGTTAGCTGGACAGTTTTCACCGTTTGAGATTCAGTTACTGGTCGATGAAGGGGTGATTCTCCTTGATTTGGGGATTTCTCGGAGAGGGCGTCCATCGATTCAATTCCAGAATCCTCACCAGTGTTGCCGTTGTTTCCAGAATTTTGGGGAGTTACTCGCTCATTCGAGGGATCCAGCAGTGGAATAACGTTTGTGTCGAGTTTTTCAAGAGTTTTCTCTTGGAGTTTTGGGTCTGAATCAATTCTGGAGAGATCAGGGGATGATGTCTCCGGGGCTTTCTCAAGATTCTGATCCTTTTCTTTTGGTTCGGATTTAGTTTCGAGTGTTTTTGTTGGGATTACTGATGATACTGAGGTTGGTGATGAAGTTGTAGGGGTCATGGTGCTTGTCATATGATTGGGAGATGATTTTCTGGGAGTTAGGGATGGGGATTGAGACTCTGACTTCATTATCGAGTAATTTTTGAGCTTTTGGAGGGATTTGGAGTCGTCTGGATCGATTTTACTCTTCACGGGGATTAGTTTTTTTGGGAGGAGAGACGATGGCTCTAGTTGCTCCTCGTTCTGGAGCTTTTCTGGGCCTCCAGATAGATGACTCAGGGGTTTTGAGGGATTTTTGAGGGTAGAGTCCTTCTCGAAGAGTTTTGATACTCGCGGCATGTGTTGTGTTGTATTCTGACAGATTTGGGTATCTGACAGGTGGAAATCTTTCTCGTCAATCAGACTCAAACGACGTCGCTTCTCCTGACTCAAGAGATCCTTCTTCATGCCATTTAGTTCTGTTACTCGAGATATTGCACTGGGTTTGTCGGTGAGGCGGAGGTCGCTGTCGCTTGTTCGACGGATCTCACCAATTTTTTTAGTAGTATCTGGGTTAGAAGTATCACAGGGATCTTTTGGGGTCTTCTTCACAGGATCATCACTGGCTCCAGGACCCTTATAACCTAATTTTCTCCATTTCGCCTGGTTGTCGAGAATTCTACCCCCTGAAAGCAGATTTTGTTCACGGTGGAGACCTTCCCCAGAGTCGGACTTCTTTTTTGAGTCTCTTCTTTTCGTTTTTCCTGAAAGGAGAGACAGTTTATAAAAAAAATTGGAAGAGAATTGCGAGAAAACTTTTTCTAGTCTGTTGAATATTTAATTATCTCAATAGTGAATGGATTGAGAGTCATGACACAATTTTTGTACGAAATTCTCTCATCTATAAATGGGGTTCACTATCGTGTTCTCGTGAAACAAGTCGTTATTGAGATATATATGCGAATTAATAATAGGAGAACAGACACCTGACTCATCAAGTTTTACTATTAGAGTAACTTCAATTATGAGATGATCTCGAGAATGGCACTTTCAGAGGAAAAAGTTAACACGTGTTTTTTTGGAAATCTTTTCAGCAACAGAAATAAAATTGTTGTAATTGATCAATAAATTCGTGCGCTTTCGAGGAAAATGCATATCAGCAAATTAATTTAAATATGAAAGTATCTTGAGAATGAGAGAAAATGGCAAAACGGTTAGAGACTTTTTCGTCGGGAATTTCATAATTTCATAATCTTAAAAAATGGGTTATTTGGCTCATTACGTTTCATCATTCCAATACAAAAATGAAAGAAGAGAACAGTGCTGTATAGTTTTTCCGATTTTTTAATATTTTTCCTTTCTGGAAATGTCACAGATATTATGAATAGATGATTTTAAAAAGCTTTCTGAAACATGTTTAATTGATGTTTAACCAATAATTTAATCAATCTCATGCTTTCAAGGATGACAAAATAAAAAATTAATCTCTCCTCGATCGGTGATATTTAAAACTATAGAGGACATCTTTCCTATTGACTTTGAAAACATTTATGGGTGAAATGAAGACTTGAAAAACACGAAGACTACTCCTTCCTTTCATTTTTTGTATTTATTCAGATGATTTTTTAAATTCCAATGACGAAAAAAATCATCAAACACGATAAAAAAAAATGCAATGAAAAATGTTTTGCCTATGAATCCAGAATGGTTTCTACCTTGATTCTGATTGCAAGGTAAATATTCTTTATTAACATACGCGTCGGTGCAATTCGAGAATAAAAAGAAATTGAGAAACTGCAATATTATCAAAAACAATCACGACTACGATAAATAAATAAGTCAAATTTACCTCCACCAATCTTATGTTCATTCGTATGATTAGGAAGCTCAGTCTCAAGATGCACCTTTCCCCCCTGACTATTAATCCCCCCGACCCCAGTGACCCCCTTTCCCTTAACAGGTGAAGGTATCCTGCTGTTCAATGGAATATCATCAACATCCCCAGACTTGCTGGATCCAGCCTTATTTGCCACTCCTCTCTGTCCCTCGACGAGATTCTCCTGCTTGCTCTTCCCTGGCATTGAATTGTTGACCTTCCCCACAGCATTTCCACCGACATTAGTACTGGCTGCAGCAACAGCATTATTAACCACAGCGACGACTTGTCGATTGCCCCCCACCCCCGCCGCCGTTACCGTTGAAACAGTGGCGGTGGTAGTGGTAACCATGGTCGTCGTCATGATTATGCCTATGGACTTTTTCTGCAGTAATTTATTTCCATCAGTGTTATCCTTCATCTTTTTAAGCTTTCCCCGCCTCTTAACAACAGCATTACTCCCCGAGACATCCTCCTCCCTCGCCATCATCTTCTTCTCCTTCTTCCTTATCTGCACGACCGAAGCGTTCCTTCCCCTCAACGAAATATGCAGTGGTGGTACCCTCGGTTCATCCACCCCTCCAGTACCAACCCCAGAAGGTGTTCCCCCAAAAATTTTACTTATCGTCTTATCAGCCTTTCTCATCGGTGGTGTATTAACAAATGAGACATCAACCTTGTAAGCCGGCGTCACCGGCTCTGACTTCTCCAACTTTAGTCTCAACTTGATCTTCTCCCCCTGCATCGGACTATCCTTAGATTTCAATTTGTGTTTTAAACTACCCTCGCTGCCCGTTGATTTACCCGTTGTCTCTGAATCCGACTGATCAGTATTAGTTGTTGTATCATTTCGTCTGGATATATTACTATCAGCATCATCATCCGAAAATATTGAATTTGAACGATCATTGGACGGCGAGGGAAATGAAAAAAAATCATCCTGATTGTCAACAGCACTCTCTGGCTCAGACTCTGAACTTTCACTTGGCATTGGTTCCAAATGTCCAGTCAATGGATTTATCAGAAATTGTCGTATTTTACCTGACGATGTGTACTCAGGCTCTGGCCTCACTTCGTCATCATTTCTCTCTTTATTATCAGACGATGAAGATGATGAAGATGATGATTCTTCTCTAATAGCATTTATAGTTTTGTTGTTTATTGGTGAATTTGTTGAGGCATTTATTGATGAATTTGACGTTGTAACAGTTGTTGCTGTTGCCGTTAAATTATTTTTTCTCTGATTCCTTGACTCTTGATTAAAGGCACCTGTATTAATCTGATTCGTTAATGAGCCTTGTGCAGCATTAACTCTTGATTGATTTAACTGTTGATTCTGTTGTATATTTCCTGAATTTTTTGATGTACCATACATTAATGTGGTCCCAGCAGTGGTTTGATAATTTCTACTTAGTATATTTTGACTCTGTCCATAACGAAAATCATTGCTAGCACTTGTGTTGATGACGTTTGTGTTTTTTAATTGATTATGATGAAGCTGGTGTTGGATATTCAATGTTTGTCCTTGGCTTTGTGGTGGGACTGGAGTCTGTTGAGTTGTGGGAGATGCTGAAGTTGTTGTAGACGTTTGGTTGGATCTGGGATAGGGTGGAGGTGTTTGCTGCCTGGGTCCATTATTGATGAAGCCTAGCCGTTGTTGAGCAACGTTCACGTTCGAGGGAATTATTTGCTGTTGGATTTGAGGCTGAGATAATTGTCCTTGAACGATCATCTGTTGTCCTTGGACAATTCCTTGTTGTTGAAGAATCATTTGACGTTGTTGAAGAGGTGTCCTGATTCCCTGACCATTCACTGGATGCCTCGTGCTGATTAACTGATTCCCTCTGTAGGTCAACTCCTGTCTAACTGGGAAATTCTGCTGTATTTGTACTTGCGAATGTGTCTGATTAGTTTGAGGACAACTGTTGGAGCCGCTCTGGGGTACAGAAGCAAAGGCAGAAGGTACTGATGGAGTTGAGGGCACTGCCCCAATTAGATCCTCAGATCGTATGGAATCCAAACTCGTTGCTACCTCTGATTCACCAGCAATAACAGTTGTTGACTCTTTCCTTCGTGCATTTGGCTTTTTCGCTGGTTTCGTTCGACTTGTGCCGCCGCCAGCCCCAGTATCAACAGCAGGCACCTTCTGACCCTGACTACCGCCAGGATGTGCACTTCCATCGTTCTGAAGTAGATTAACCAGTAGTGGTGATGATAATGCCACTTGATTACCACTAACTGCTGTTGCCAGGCCAAGAGCTTTACTTATCGGTGGATTAAACTGATTTGGCACTAGGGCTTGGGCTTCTTGAGGCTGATGAGTTGGATAAGGCGGTGGTGGCTGGTTATGTTTAAAGGCTGGTGGCTGAGAGTTTGATTGGGAATCTCGATGGATACCTTGGGCAGCTTGGGCAGCGTGAGTCATACTGGCAAAGGGGAATGGTCCATTGTAGTTGTTACGAGGTGATGCATTGGGATTTGCTGAGTTTGAGGTGGTTGAATTAGCTTGGTTGATTGCTTGAGTGAGTCCAGCTGTGCTTGATGCTGCCTGGATGGTTTTTGAGAGGAACGCCGGGATGGGATCACAGTCTGTTGGTGCAACGACGTTTGGAGAACGAAATTGGGGAGATTTGCAGGAAGTACTTGGTCCTGGTAAGGATCTCTCTGCTTCACTTGATGGAGAACTTGTGTTTCCATCTGTGCGGGGTTTTGTCGATAAATTGTCATCGTTGGGAGTTGAATGGAGAACAATCTCTTGTGATTCACCACCAAAACGTCCGGCTATTCGTAGGGATATCACTTGGTCACCTTCCACCTGGACTGAAAGAATTCCTAGTTGGGTTAGGGTGGGAGAACCCTCTGTTGCGAGCTCTCGCAGGCGCAGGGCTGCCTCTCGAGGGATGGAGAAGGTCACGCGAACTGAATTCCAGGGCTCCACTTTGTTCACGCGGAGACCATCCCCTTTTTCAGGGGAGATTAGGTGCTTTAGGCGATCTACTATTTGTGCGAATTTCTGGGGAAACTCTGGATCACCCAGGTCACCCTCGCACGTTACCACCGTCTCGATCAGATCACCATCACTGTCTGCTGCCATGACTGGGGAAAATAAAATGAGGTATTAAATTGAGATGATTTGATGAATTTTTGTCTATCAATTTAAAGGTTGGAGAAGAAGATGTACAATGGAATAAACTCTCTTGAATATGCGGCATTAGTCGATGAGATATTAATGATTGTGTGTGATTTACTTAGAAGGACATGTAAAATGGATGATTTAGGGCTAATGGAAATAATTTCATTCAATGCGCATTGTTCTGAAGAGTATTCCAAGAATATAATGATTAATCACTAGAGTGATATAAAATGATTTTTTAAAATCAATTTTCATCTTCAATTTCCCAAGCCACTGGGTATAATAAAATCAAAATTTTCAGAAACACTACTCAAAGGTCGAAATCAAGGGAGTGAGCTAAAATAAATAACATTTTGAAAACTTTGAAATGACACAAGATTAATTAAAATTTGAAAAATAATCGCAGACATATTGATGTGTAATTACAACGACAGAGTAGAATGATTTCTGGAGCTACAGGCGATTGTATTGGATTTATGCCACCCTAAAGACCACTCTTATTGTGGCTTTTTGAGAAAAGCCATAAATTAATCAAATTCGCTTCATTGACTCCGTAAATATCCATTATTTAATAACAGAATAACGGGATTAAATGAATTATTCCATAAACTTCAATATTTCTGATACTACTGGAGACCATATCATGATATCAACAACAATAATATCCATCTTTCCATTTATTTACAATCATTTCACTTTTTTACGTACCAATCATCAATCACATAACTACCAGGGGAGCCTGGGGACCTCTCGGGGGTGCAACACTCTTCCTCAAAACCCGACAAAGTCTCTGTCTATGGTCCCAAACTCCAGGCACTATTTTTAATACCTTCTTTCACTGTTGAAAAACGAAATAATCATTACATTTACACTCTCAATAACTATATCATCAATCATTCAATCCTCTAACAATGCTAATTACACCGAAATCCCACCACAAAACCCCTCTACATGTAATAAATATAAATATAAATATAAATACGGAACCATCGATATTAGGTTATAATTCGTTGGCAATTACCCCTTTAATGACCCGTATAACCCACCTAAACCCTCAAAAGGTTGGACAAATTACTCATCCAGACTGCATAATTGCATTCAACAACAAACACTGAGTTTCAACAACAATCCAATTAATTCAATTCCCCCAAAAACATGAAAATAAATTATTTTCAATGTTAAGAAACTAAGGCGGCTTGGTTTCTAGCGATACCAGGGGGAGAAATAGGTTATAGGGTAAATATCCAACATACAAATTTCCCCGATTTCTGCAATGTGCCTCAATCGCATCGACAACTCCCTAATAATACATTTGTTGATAATCTGATAATATCCATCAGGTGGTTCATTTGGCCATTAATAACATGTAAAAACATTTTAGAATGGGGGGCCGTCCATTTTGTCCGTCGGGGGAGGCGAACGTGAAGTGGGCTCAAGCATGCTCATGATAGCCCCGTCAACCTCACGGAACATTCAATGTACCCGTTACCAAAGTCATTTTTCAACAACAAAAAAATACAGATGTTCACTAGCCCTGTATTTTTCAGGATTAAGGGCACATTAATGATTAATCATAGCTCATTATTCATTAATAATCAAGGGTTGATGATAAAGTATCGTGGAATTTTAACGGGAAAGAATTTCCAACGTTACCCCATTTCGTTAGTTTTTTTTCTCTTTCCTCTTCTTTCCTTCACCAACTTCGGGGATCCGAGGGGTATTGGTTCTGTTAAACGTATCTTGTGGATAAACACGAGAACACACAACGTTAACCACTTGATTTATAAATGATAATAACACTTTAAAACAATTTACAGACACAGTGGCAACAGTTTGCCGTGATAATCACAAAAATACTTGTCATAATCGGCGATATAAAGGGACAAGTCATAAAACGCCATGAACAATAACAAGGTGCCGCCATTTGCAATGCGTACAACTGACATGCGCAAATCAATCGCGCGGGGCACCATGGGGGCTGGGATTGTTATACCATACACCATTCAGCGGAAAAATTCAGTGCCGCCATCTAGCGAGGAATTGGGTTTTTTTTATTTGTTCACATTTGTTATTTGGAGAGGCGAGACAAATTCGAAAGTTGTAGGATGATTTTTTGGGAAAAAAATTGGGAAAGGATGGGTTCAAGGAGCAGAATTTTTTTACAAAAATGATCTGGTGTTTTTGAGTTCATTCATTATCGAGACAATCGGAAACACTGTTACAAATTTTTTGAAATTTCATGGAAGATAATATAGTAATTCTCATGAGAATGTCATTGAATCGGATTTAGGGAAAAAAAAATGGTTATGAAATTTCAAGTTTTAAGTACGGGAGAGTGGGGCAAAATAACTGTTTGACACAATTCAAGCAAAAAAATTTTTTTCTGTTAAATATTTTTTTTTTATTATTGGGAGTACTGATGAGAATAATAATTTTCTAGTCGTCTTATCATTTAATTGATTAGATTAGACCGATTACACTTTTGTTTCTTCATTTGATTGAAATTCAGCATCACATTTTCCTTTTCCTCCCTCTGAGTCTCCCCCAAGGCCTTCCTCTGGACTTTGGATTTTGCTATTTCATTTTGTTTTCAATGAAACCATTGACAAAATTTTTTCCCGTCAAAACTGCTCAATAATTGTTCATTCTACTGAACGGAAAATTATTATTCTCATTAGTACTCTCAAGAATAAAAAAAAATAAACAAAAGTTAATAAAAAAAATATTTAACAAAAAAAATTTTTTTTGCTTGAATTGCGACAAACAGTTCCTTTTTGGGCTGTTTAATTTTGCCCCACTCTCCTCTACAATTCACAGAAATTCATGAGTTTTTAGTGGGAGTGAGATGGAAATTTCACAACTTGAGTGAATTTTCAGTGGCACATGAATACTCAGAACAAAATGACATGAATTTTCAATTTTTCCCTGAACGTTCATGACTTTTATAAATTTTCACAGAATAATTTAACTGATAAATCAAATATTTTATTGATTTCCAGATCATTTGAACAGAAAATCAATGGAATATTTGGTTTTTCAATGACAAGATTTCCTGAAATTTCTGTGGAACTTGAACACCATAAAAATTACCGGAATTTGGCACGGAAAATTCAGACGAAAATTTTTAACAGATTGTAGTTGAGAAGCGTCGAAATACAAATTTACGGGTAGATTAATTTTGGAGCTCACTCGAGGAGTAATCCATTTCAAGAAAAAAAAATAGGGAAGAGTTGGGCAATATGGACATCTGGGATAAAATGGACACTCAAAAAATTTGTGAAAAAAACTTTTTTTTTTCAAAATTCAAATTTTTGAAAATTGTTTCATTGGGTAATATGGACACTTGAAAAAGTTGGTCTTATTCAATGTTTAATCAAGAAAATTGTCAAAAGACCTTTTCCAACAGAATCGTGTCGGTATCTTTTTATAGACAGAAATTAGAATTGGAAGAGATCTTAACAAATAAACTTCAACTCTATTAAAGTTTGCATTGAAGTTTGAAATATAGAGTAACTTTGAATTTCCAGTTTTACTACTGAAATAATTTTGTAATTATTAATTTTTTTCAATGAACAGTTGCACGTCCTATACAACTGAGGTTTTGTCCATTTGCGAAATTTGTAAGACTGCTACTTTTCTACTTACAAAGGAAATCACCATTAAACAATAGGAGAAGGGGAGGATCAATGAGCAAAGAAAAATTTAGTTTACCCCCCCCCCCCCCCCCCCCC
>NW_021681788.1:42574-46770 GCF_001412515.2 Diachasma alloeum
CCCCCCCCCCCCCCCCCACGACAAAGGTCAACGAGCAGGGGCTGTCCCCTAGCATATGAGCATATATGACGGCGCGCCATATGACAGTGAGCATGTCACTGAGTGATGTCTTATTATTATTTTTTTTCGCCATCAATACATTGATGGCGGGCTTCCGAATATTCTGAAATCTTATTACAAAAGTTTATAGCTTCACAACACTAACTAGCAGCAAAAATGTCAGATGGTTACTGCAACCTCCATGGATTCGGAAAATATGTATACCCGCACATACGAAGTATTCGAAACATTGGAATTTTGGCAGTAACCATCTGAAATTTTTGCTGCTAGTTAGTGTTGTGAAGCTATAAACTTTTGTAATATTTCAGACCATTCGGAAGCTTGCCATCCCATCAATATTGATGGCGAAAAAAAATAAGACATCACTCATTGACATGCCCACTGCCACATGGTACGCTGTCATATGCTCGCTGTCGCCTGCTTGTTTTTCAATTTGAAAATCGCAGTCATGACTAGTGTTTGAGAAAGTGAATAACATTGCTGAAACGTAAAAAAATGAAGAAGAAATCGAAATGTCCATTTTACCCTGTTTTCGTGTTACCTTACAACTCCTACGATCCAGTCTTATGACAATGTGTTTGTTTGTATAAACTTCAAATGAAGTCAGAAGAGTAGACTTGACCCAATTCAACTCATTATTTAAATCTGGTGTTCATATTACCCCACCCTCCCCTAATTTTTTACGGGTGAGAAATTGCGGTAGAAAGGTATTTAGGTGTTTCGGTAATTGGGAAGAATCGTGCCACAAATTTATGGCTAGTGATTTGGGACACGCTCAGAAAGTCGTGGATTTAGACAAAAATAGGAAAACAGATTTTTTTTCTATGGGAGAAGAAATTTCTATAAAAGTAGAATAGCTCTTTTGGTATTTTGCAGTGTCATTTGTTATCAAGATGAGTAAATAATTGAGAAAATTTGAGGCAAAAATTTATGGGTGGATGTTTACTTTTTTTGAATCATTTTATTATTGACAGAGTGAATATTTTTATTCTCATTTTAGCATTTGTTTACAATCTATCTTTAATTTTAACCATTTTACTCACGTATCCACTACATCATATTCATTATTTTTTATTTTATTCTGAATTGAAAAATTATTCTGTTAATGGGGCTGACTGGAGGAGACCGTTTTCCTGCATTACCTTGAAGTGCCTATCTGGGTCATAGGTTCTGAAAAAAAATTAAATCATAAGAATCATCATTGAATTATAAATCATCAGATATCTCATCTTGGAGAAGGACTCGAAAATTAAGAAAAATAGTGCATGAATTTTACTTGTGGAATTCACGGTTTCGCTTCTTCCTCGGATCAACATAGACGAGTTTGAAGATGAATCCGACAGTTAAGCTGGAGAGAATGGCTGTAGTCAGGTGGAATTTGATCCTCTTGGCGAGGAATCCTCGAAGCTGCGGTTTCTTAAGAACTGTACTCATCGCTATAACAATAAAACACAATATTCATCAAATCGCGTGTCTAAAAGCTAAAGGCCGTAAACGTCAAAAAGCGACTGTCCGAGTTTTTTAAAGCAAAAATGTCGTATCTTCACTCATTTTTTCTACAATTCTCCGTGAAAATACTGATTGATCATGAGCTGCATATACGCCCTTTTGCCCTTAACTTATATTCCCAGAAATGAGCAATTACCTAAAAGCAAAAGATCGTAATGACGAACTTTTTTGTTCGCACGATTTTTTGCTTTTAAGGTATTTATGGCGAGGTCAAAGGGGATCGAAAAAAAGTCAAGAAATGGATGATTTTTTAAAATACATTCTTTGTTTCTTGCCTACAAAAGGTCGTTTCTCCTTTTTTTATGGTTCCTTTTTGGCAAAAGGCCGTATATACTTGTATAAGAAGATATACAGGCGCATTGACGATATTCTAATCTTCGCCTTCCATATAACCTAATGATGGGGGAATAGGAACCGAAGAGACTACAATCTCTCCAGTACGACTATACATATCAAGATAATGGAAAAAAATAAAATTGGATACATGACCTTTTCCCTTTATGTGAGACATTTTTCTAACTTCACGAAAATCAACAGGTCATTTCGCGATTGATAACTTGGGTAGAACTAATCTCGAGATATTTTAAATTTTTTGGGATCATTTTGTTGGACTTCCTCGAAGCAAAAGGTCGTATATACTGGCGGATATGGCCTTTGCCAGAGAAGGCC
Source organism: Diachasma alloeum (assembly GCF_001412515.2). Classification (NCBI taxonomy): domain Eukaryota; kingdom Metazoa; phylum Arthropoda; class Insecta; order Hymenoptera; family Braconidae; genus Diachasma; species Diachasma alloeum. The sequence continues at coordinate 44,813 of NW_021681788.1, forward strand.
ATTTTTGGTACATACGACCCTTTGCTTTTAGACACACGAAATCGACTTCAGAACTGGTGAGTGTTTTATGAATATTTTCACATCTAGAAAGATTTCAAAATTTTCGTGGCTTTTCTTTGGGACCGTCGATACAGATTCATCACATATTCATCATTTGTTACTAATTTCGATCCGTAGTTTTGTGCTCAGGTAATTCAATAAACAATGGGATTTTGCAGTGATATTCGCTAAATTTTCATAGCTTTGTGGGAAGAAAATCATGTGGAAAAAAGTTCTTTACGAAAAGTTTATCTGACCTTCACTTACAAGATATTTGCTAAGAATTAAATTGGAATGAAAATTATTTAGAATTAAAAATTGTGGAAAGAATTAAAAATCATGCAACATTTTGGGTAGAAAATTGCAAAATGCATCGAAAAATTCTGACATGTTCCGACACCATTTCTCCCCGAACCTATAACACACAACCCAATAAAATTCATTACATAATTCCATTTTTCGGTGGCCAAATGGAACGAATGAATCTTTGGAAATAGTATTAGTAATAACATAAAAGTTTTAGAAGGAAAATCTTCCTACCTCAGGATGTTAACAGTTTCCGTAATAAAACTTGATTCCCCTGAATTTTTTATCGCAATAATTCGTTCTTTCTTTCTAGCGTCACGCAATACGAGACACAGAGGAGAGACGGAGATGATAAAAACGATCAAGATTTTTCTAGTTTTCGGGGGCGAAACTCGTTCGGTCACATAATTTTCTCTATTTCCGACCATCAGAATCGTATACGTTGAGCTCCATCTATTGTGCTTTCAGTGCTATTCCACTTAAGGCACGTTTTTGGCGAGAAGGCAGAGATAACAGAGATTATAAGGGAGATTGCTAGCGCCTATGGAAACGATTCAACCGCAAAATTTCGTAGCGGTGGCGCAGAACTAATTTTGAGTACGTACCTGTAAGTAAAACAGGGAGCGTGTGAGAGCGTCGATAACGGCGCAGAGTGGGGGGGAACGCGTATGGGGGAATCGGAGGGCGGAGCGAGCGGTGATGTTCGCTGTCGAGCAGGTGAGGGAAACCTACCGCAGTTCGAAACGCCGACGGACGGCGGAATCCTGCCCTCAATATAACAATCAATTTCTCCTTCCCTAATGAGGACGAAGGGATGAAACGGTTGCCAATCGATTGAAAATTGAATCCTCAACTGATTGCGATCTGATTTATCCCGTCATCTCAATTAGAGGGGGAGAAACGAATATTTATGGATCGAGTGAGTCTCCAAACGGCTCTCCCCATTGAAAAATCCATTTCTCCTCCTCCAGCAGAGATTAAGGGATGAAACTGGTGACAATCGATTGAGGATTGGATCCTCAACCGATTGCGGTCGTTTCATTCCTTCATCTCAATTAGAGGGGGAGCGATGAATTTTTCAATCGAGATTAGTCACCGATTTTGATGATTTTTTTTTTAAATGCTCAGGAGAGCATATAAATGAAATGTGGCCTAAAGGCAAGGTGTGCTTTTTGTTTATAAACAAAATACGTATTGAATAGGCATCTTTTGATTGAAATATCTCGGAAACTATTGAGAAGTTATCGAGACATATAGCATAAGTTATTTAGAGAATTTAACGACGAACAAAATGGTTTTTTACTTATGTTTCTACGACTAATAGTTTGCGAGATATTAAAAATTGTTACTGCTGTGCGCGCGTTGTGTCATGAACAAATGGCTGTAAATCAGCCAAAAATCGATATTTGTTTTTTTGTTTTTTTTGTTTTGAAATTTAGATAATTCTCATTATCTTCAAATTTTTTATAATTTTTTACAATCATTTTTAACAATTAATTTACCAAAAACATTGAATTTTTACAAATTTCTTGAAAAAAATTATTTTTGATGATAATACCGATTTTTTTGTTTGCGTATAGTTATGAAAAATGTTGTACGTTCGAGAACTATAC
>NW_021681789.1:0-139 GCF_001412515.2 Diachasma alloeum
GTCAATTCACGTCCCACGTGACGGGAACCACCACAAGATATCCATGTAGTACTCATCAAACTCAACTCCCGTTAATTCTCGTCAATTCACGTCACACGCGAAGGGAACCACCACTACACGTCCATGTAGCACTCATCAA
>NW_021681789.1:383-3399 GCF_001412515.2 Diachasma alloeum
TTCACGTCACACGCGAAGGGAACCACCACTACACGTCCATGTAGCACGCATCAAACTCAACTCCCGTTAATTACCGTCTATTCACGTCCCACATGTAGGGAACTACACTACAACTCCATGTAGCCCTTATCAAATTCAACTCCCGTTAATTCCCGTCTATTCACGTCCCACATGTAGGGAACTACACTACAACTCCATGTAGCCCTTATCAAATTCAACTCCCGTTAATTCCCGTCTATTCACGTCCCACATGTAGGGAACTACACTACAACTCCATGTAGCCCTTATCAAATTCAACTCCCGTTAATTCCCGTCAATTCGCTTCCCACGTGACGGGAACCACCACTACACGTCCATGTAGCACTCATCAAACTCAACTCCCCTTAATTCCCGTCAATTCACGTCCCGCGTGACGGGAACCAACACTACACTTCCATGTAGCACTCATCAAACTCCAGTTAATTCCCGTCAATTCACGTCCCACGTGACGGGAACCACCACTACACCTCCTTGTAGCACTCATCAAACTCCCGTTAATTCCCGTCAATTCGCTTCCCACGTGACGGGAACCACCACTACACCTCCTTGTAGCACTCATCAAACTCCCGTTAATTCCCGTCAATTCGCTTCCCACGTGACGGGAACCACCACTACACCTCCTTGTAGCACTCATCAAACTCCCGTTAATTCCCGTCAATTCGCTTCCCACGTGACGGGAACCACCACTACACCTCCTTGTAGCACTCATCAAACTCCCGTTAATTCCCGTCAATTCGCTTCCCACGTGACGGGAACCACCACTACACCTCCTTGTAGCACTCATCAAACTCCCGTTAATTCCCGTCAATTCGCTTCCCACGTGACGGGAACCACCACTACACCTCCTTGTAGCACTCATCAAACTCCCGTTAATTCCCGTCAATTCGCTTCCCACGTGACGGGAACCACCACTACACCTCCTTGTAGCACTCATCAAACTCCCGTTAATTCCCGTCAATTCGCTTCCCACGTGACGGGAACCACCACTACACCTCCTTGTAGCACTCATCAAACTCCCGTTAATTCCCGTCAATTCGCTTCCCACGTGACGGGAACCACCACTACACCTCCTTGTAGCACTCATCAAACTCCCGTTAATTCCCGTCAATTCGCTTCCCACGTGACGGGAACCACCACTACACCTCCTTGTAGCACTCATCAAACTCCCGTTAATTCCCGTCAATTCGCTTCCCACGTGACGGGAACCACCACTACACCTCCTTGTAGCACTCATCAAACTCCCGTTAATTCCCGTCAATTCGCTTCCCACGTGACGGGAACCACCACTACACCTCCTTGTAGCACTCATCAAACTCCCGTTAATTCCCGTCAATTCGCTTCCCACGTGACGGGAACCACCACTACACCTCCTTGTAGCACTCATCAAACTCCCGTTAATTCCCGTCAATTCGCTTCCCACGTGACGGGAACCACCACTACACCTCCTTGTAGCACTCATCAAACTCCCGTTAATTCCCGTCAATTCGCTTCCCACGTGACGGGAACCACCACTACACCTCCTTGTAGCACTCATCAAACTCCCGTTAATTCCCGTCAATTCGCTTCCCACGTGACGGGAACCACCACTACACCTCCTTGTAGCACTCATCAAACTCCCGTTAATTCCCGTCAATTCGCTTCCCACGTGACGGGAACCACCACTACACCTCCTTGTAGCACTCATCAAACTCCCGTTAATTCCCGTCAATTCGCTTCCCACGTGACGGGAACCACCACTACACCTCCTTGTAGCACTCATCAAACTCCCGTTAATTCCCGTCAATTCGCTTCCCACGTGACGGGAACCACCACTACACCTCCTTGTAGCACTCATCAAACTCCCGTTAATTCCCGTCAATTCGCTTCCCACGTGACGGGAACCACCACTACACCTCCTTGTAGCACTCATCAAACTCCCGTTAATTCCCGTCAATTCGCTTCCCACGTGACGGGAACCACCACTACACCTCCTTGTAGCACTCATCAAACTCCCGTTAATTCCCGTCAATTCGCTTCCCACGTGACGGGAACCACCACTACACCTCCTTGTAGCACTCATCAAACTCCCGTTAATTCCCGTCAATTCGCTTCCCACGTGACGGGAACCACCACTACACCTCCTTGTAGCACTCATCAAACTCCCGTTAATTCCCGTCAATTCGCTTCCCACGTGACGGGAACCACCACTACACCTCCTTGTAGCACTCATCAAACTCCCGTTAATTCCCGTCAATTCGCTTCCCACGTGACGGGAACCACCACTACACCTCCTTGTAGCACTCATCAAACTCCCGTTAATTCCCGTCAATTCGCTTCCCACGTGACGGGAACCACCACTACACCTCCTTGTAGCACTCATCAAACTCCCGTTAATTCCCGTCAATTCGCTTCCCACGTGACGGGAACCACCACTACACCTCCTTGTAGCACTCATCAAACTCCCGTTAATTCCCGTCAATTCACGTCACACATGTAGGGAACCACACTACAACTCCATGCAGCACTTATCAAATTCCATTCCCGTTAATTCCCGTCAATTCACGTCACACGCGAAGGGAACCACCACTACACGTCCATGTAGCACTCATCAAACTCAACTCCCGTTAATTCCCGTCAATTCACGTCCCACGTGACGGGAACCACCACTACACCTCCATGTAGCACTCATCAAACTCAACTCCCGTTAATTCCCGTCAATTCACTTCCCACGTGACGGGAACCACCACTACACCTCCATGTAGCACTCATCAAACTCCCGTTAATTCCTGTCAATTCACGTCCCACGTGACGGGAACCACCACAACACTTCCATGTAGCACTCATCAAACTCAACTCCCGTTAATTCCCGTCAATGCACGTCCCACATGTAGGGAACCACACTACAACTCCATGCAGCACTTATCAAATTCCATTCCCGTTAATTCCCGTCAATTCAAGTGCCACGTGACGGGATCCACCACTACACTTCCATGTAGCA